>NW_015163749.1:9505-23036 GCF_001447785.1 Gekko japonicus | reverse complement strand
AGCCAGTACTCTGGTCAGCGCCAGCAGGCAGAACAGAGCAGCAAACAGACAGACAGTGGTAGGCAGGTGGGAAGTAGCCCAATGGGGCAGAGCACAGTTGAGTGCGCAGGGGCCTGGAGAAGCCGCTGGAAGAAGGGGAGCATGGTATTCCCTGTGCTGTGGACGGCAGTGTCCCATCTCTTTTATTCAGAGGAGGGGCTGTAGTATGAATGGGAATATAAAGATTTTTATATATAGGTTTTTTCCTTCTTGATTGTTCATATTCATATTTCTCTGGTTTTTATCAATTTATTCTTTAAGTAATATTTTATTAGGACGTTACAAAGGCCTGTTCTATAGAAGGCTTTCCTCCTGTAGGTCTGATATTGTTAGTAGACAACATAATAAGTACAAAGTTCATGATTCTGTAGTTCTTATGGCAAACCTTTCACTGTGTGGGTCAGATAAGATTTTAGTCTCATATCAGTAAAAAATACTTTTGTTTGGGATATGAAGATTCCTTGCCCATGATCATTTAGGTTGGGTTAAATAAACACTTAGTTTGACGTAGATATATGTTTCTTTTTTAAAAATAAACAAATTTTATTGCTCGGATATATCTTCATTTTCAACAGTACACATATATCTATCTCTATGTAGATATATGTTTCTTTATATCTGGCCAATCAGAGGATTATTACTCAAATTACCACTGTCTTTTGTAACCGAATTTATCCAATTCCGCAGCCAGCTGAAATAAAGTTTACTAAGACTTTCGGAAGGGTTGCATAACAGGATAAAAACAATAAAACAGTCTAGCTGACTAGCTGCATCTTTCTCGTTACTTTCTACTCCATGATAGATTCTTGCATCTGATCTTAGAACAAAGGGAGGAAGAAGACCCCCCCCAAAAAAAAATGTGTACCTGCAAAATATCAGGTAGTTTCACCAAACTATTGATTAGCTACTGACCAGGCTAAAAGTCAGTTCATTATGAATAAAACCTCCTCTACCATGGGAAATACGTGCATGACAGTCCACTTGAGCCACCACAGCTCCCAGTATCTCCAGTTAAAAGGTCTGGTGGCAGGTGATTGAATCATAGAATGTTAGAGTTGGAAGGGACCTTGCAGGTCATCTAGTCTGACCCCCTGCACTCTGCAGGAGCATAGCTGAAAGCAGACAATACTGATTTTGGTGGACCAATGGTCTGATTCAGTATAAGGCAGTTTCATGTGTTCATGTGTTACCTCTGCTCAGCAATATTCTTACCGCCTTCCCAATCGGTTGATTTCTTCTCGCACTGGCACTCTCCTTTAAAAAAAAAAGCATTGGATTCTGCTACACAGGATAAAAAAAAATTGAGAATCACAGACATATATACAGACAAGATCTATTACCGAAATATTATACCTGTCTATACTTAATAAGCCTTGTCCTTACACCCGATGTATCCAAAGGGGCCTAAACTTAATAGAAAACTTTCCTATTAATCTACAATCTAGTCGATGTACTTTAGTCCTAATATGTATACACTAAGGAGGAGAGATGGAGTCAAATGTAGGTCGACGTCAGGGTTCCCAGCCTCCAGGTAGCACCTGGAGATCTCCTGCAATTACAGTTGATCTACAGATGACCAAGATCAGTTCCCTTAGATAAAATGGTTGCTTTAGAGGATGGATTCGATGGCATTCTACCCTCCTTAGGTCCCTCCTCTCCACAAACCCCGCCCTCACCTCCAAAATTTCCAGGTACCTGCCACCTAGGGCAGGTACCCATTTATCTACTTGTTTGTTACCTTTCGAACCGCTGGGTTGGCAGGGCACTAATCAACAGCAAACGGTATGGGAACAGCAGGGGCAATATATAACCAGCTATGTCTACTTTCAGTTGGAAAGGAACAATGCGAAAGTGTCATATAATTTAGCAGAGTAAAAGGCAATGATGCAGCACGCATGTGTAAATTAGCTGAAAGAAAGGTTTTTTTTTACACTGCCCCCAAAGGGACAGGGTTTTATTACATTTTCCACATAACATACACAAACAATCATAACATATACATACATATACATACATACTAACAGTACAAACAGATACATGGAGGTTATTTTCAATTTTACCAATATTTATACTGATGCCTATTCCACCTTAATAACAATTTCTCATGAACTGTGTAAGCAACTTTTCTGTCTCTATCATCCTAACAGGTATATATTTCATTTAGTAAACTCTTAGTCTGTCTCTTGCAAGCTTGCCTACATATATTTATCATACCAATTATAGAACCATGACCAAGTATTCTGGAATGTCGAATCTGTTGCACCTTTTATCAATAAAGTCAATTTATCCAATTCCGCAGCCAGCTGAAATAAAGTTTACTAAGACTTTCGGAAGGGTTGCATAACAGGATAAAAACAATAAAACAGTCTAGCTGACTAGCTGCGTCTTTCTCGTTACTTTCTACTCCATGATAGATTCTTGCATCTGGTCTTAGAACAAAGGGAGGAAGAAGACCCCCCCCCCCAAAAAAAATGTGTAACTGCAAAATATCAGATAGTAATCAGGTAGCTATTGATTAGCTAGTGACCAGGCTAAAAGTCAGTTCATTGTGAATAAAACCTTCTCTACCATGGGAAATACGTGCATGACAGTTCATTGGTTCTAAGCTAACTGTCTAAGAAGTAGCATATGCAAACAAGCTGGTTAACTCTTTCATGACATCAGGCAGAGAACTTGCAAATAATGCAACAGAAAGTGCCTTTGGGCATCTGTGCCTGCTTCAAGTGCAGACAGACATAAAATTCAAATTCAAATACCTTTAATGGCATAACAGTCAGATACAAAGATATACAATAACATAGTATGCCTATTTAAAAGCATAGGTAACAATATGAGTCATTCCTTTAGGAGCATAGATCTAACTTTGGCCTCTTCGGCAAGAAACTTGGCCACTATAGCTGTAATATTAGGATTGACATCCTTTAGTAAATACTGAATAGCTTTTTTCCTTATTAGAATTATAATTAGGATGAAATAAAGATGACAACAATTCTTTGCGTAAGATTGAGTGAAACTGACAGTCAAAAATAATGATATATTGAATCCACAGATTTTAAAGGACAAGAACATAACATAGGGGGATTTTATTAAACCGACCTAAGAACACTTTTGAGGGGAAAACATTTAGACGGGCTAATGTGAAGGCTCTACGATGCGAAAGCTGAACTACGTTGTAGCAATAATGGGCCATCTGGCCATACTGAATTGGGAGATTGGTGCTCCTGATATCATCTCACTAGATACCGATAACACTATCCCAGAAGACATTCCCAACTGGCCTCCGGTAACTGCGAGTCAAGTTATTAATTTGATTTCAGAATTGAAACTAGGTAAGGCTCTGGGCCCCGACGGGATCCCAACAGAAGTTCTTTCCAAACACCCTCGTTGGTGGTCCTTACCCTTAGGTAATCTATTCACTTTAATTAATCAATCTGGAAGGATCCCCCAGTCATGGTTGGATTCTATTATTATTCCTATTTTTTAAAAAAGAAAATCCTAATTGCCCAGAAAGTTATAGGCCAATTAGTTTTTTTTTAATCTATAACAGGTGTTATATGCCAAATTTCTAGAAAGACAGTTAAAAACATGGCTATACTCTCAGCAGATAATCAGCCCTGAACAAATTGGCTTCTCGAAAGGTAATTCTACTGTCGATCACTGCTTTCTTTTAACTTTCCTGGCTGATAAGTGTATGGAATCGGGCACTAAAAAATTGTATGCCGTCTTTATCGATCTAAAAAGCACATTTGATTCACTTTCCAGAGAATTACTCTGGAGAAAACTTGAAGCTTTGAATATGGATCCTCGATTATTGTTTTTAACTTAAAAGCTTTATTCATCTGCCAAGTTAAGTATTCAGAATCTGGTCATTTAACTGCTAAAATACCAACGTTAAAAGGAGTAAAACAAGGCTGCATACTGGCCCCTATTTTTGAATGATCCTCCGTTAAGGCTGGACAGACATCATTCACAGGCTTTGCTCTCACTCCATTCCCACCTCCCTTGGCAATACCATGGCAACACCAATGAGGGGAGGGGTATGGAACTCTCTGACCCCACCACCCTTGCTGCCAGGCTGTCTGAGGACCGTTTCAGTTTCCTTTCTCAAGAAGCTGGGCTAGGCCCTCTGAGTGACTGGGCCCCCAGTCACGCGGGCCGAAAAAGCGGGGGGGGGGGGGGGGGGTGGCTATTCATGCCAACGCAATTTGACACACCACTACGGTGATCAGATGCGATGGAGGTGAACCCGTTTGTTTTTTTCTGTCGGCACGTTTTGGTGCTCTTCAACGAGGAGGCAGTAGGAGCGTGCTGGAGCGATCAGAGTCAGTCCATCTGCAGCCTGTTGCAAACAATTTGCTACTGGACTTTCCGAGGAGCTGCAGAGGCTCAAGTGGTTAAGATGCTGAACTGCAGGCTGTGGAAGGTCAGTAGTTCAGCAGTTCGAGACCCGAGTTGCCGCATAACGGAGTGAGCTCCCGTCTCAAGTTCCGGCTCCTGCCAACCTAGCAGTTCGAAAGCAAGAAACTGCAAGTAGATAAATAGGTACCCCTTCGGTGGAAAGGGAACAGCGTTCCGTGCGCCTTGGTGTTTAGTCATGCCGGCCACATGACCACGGAAACGTCTTCAGACAGCGCTGGCTCTTCGGCTTTGAAATGAAGATGAGCACCGCAACCCTAGAGTCGGATTCGACTGGCTTTCAAGCAAGGGAACCTTTACCTTTACTTTACTTCCGAGGTACTTTTTTACTCCGCTGCTTCGGCCGGGTGGTACGGGTTGGGAGCGGGTGCACAACACTTGCCAGCTGTGTCCATGTGATCACACCCATTAAATCCGGCCAGCATTCATCTCTCTCACATCACTAATTGTGCGTGTGATTGGAGCCCCTGTCTGTCTCTTGCAAGCAGCCTAAGTTGATTTCTTTAGGAGCCAACGGAGCTCCAGATATTAGGAATTATTCTACATTTATTTATTTACTTTATTAGCTTTGTATCCCACCCTCCCTGCATAGCAGGCTCAGGGCTGTGCCATGGGCCAGTCTGCTTTAACTGAAGAGCACTCAGCTGATGCTGATACCAGCCTCGGCAGCACCTCTGAGGCTCAGCCAGCTAATGCTGCTAAGAACCCTGTGACGGCAGAGGCAGGTCCTAGTGCCCCAGTGGATGAAGACAGCAGGCACTCCAGCCCCATGAACACTGGGAACACGAAAGAGACAACCCAAGATCATGGGGAAACTTTACAGGCTGCCTCGCCTCCTCAGTCCCTGGAGCCAGGGGGACGCAGGAGGAGGCGGGCACGCTTGGAGCTCCTTGAGAGGAGGCGAAGCACATGTCAGATCAAGAGGAACACCTGGGCTGATTTCCCACAAGCTGCTGCTCCGTGCTCGTTCCTCCCTTTGCCCTGATCATATTTGTCCATTTCACACCATGTGCCACGCAGCCGCATTTTGCTCCACAGCTTTTCCCAATTTCCCCCGCGTCTACTCAATCCTGTTTTTTTGAGGACTGAGTAGATGCGGGGGAAATCGGGTGAAGCTGCGGAGCAAAATGCAGCCGCGCAGCACATGGTGGCTGATTTCGCACTAGAAATGCCTCAATGTTGTGCCGCCATTTGCCCTGATACTATTGGTCAATTTCACACCCGAAGCCACAGGGCTGCATTTGACCCACGGCTTCGCCCGATTTCCTCCATAGTTTCGGGATCCTCAAAAAACAGGATCATGGAACTGTGGGGCAAATCAGGTGAGTCAAAATGCAGCCTCGCAGCTTCAGGTGTGAAATTGACCAATAGTATCGGGGCAAACGGCAGCGCAACATTGAGGCAGCTCTAGTGCGAAATCAGCCGGTGTGAAATTGGCATGTACGATCAGGGCAAAGGGAGGAACAAGTACGGAGCAGCAGCTTGTGAGAAATCAGCCCTGGAGTTAATGGACAGTGCTCCTGCAAGCAAGGAGACCCAGGTGTGAGCTGCTGATAAAAGGATGGGGCTGAAAGAAAGAAGGTGTGGGAACAACGTGTTCTCTCTCTGAAGACGTGCCTCCACGCCACCCCGACCTGTTTCTGGCTGCTATTCCTGAACCTTTGGCCTTGACCTCGGACCTGTATGACAACGCCTCTCTGACTTGCTTGAACCCTGCTTCTTGGACCCTCAGCTGGCTTCCCTTGTGTACGACCCTTGGACTGAAGTCTTGACTCACGCTTCTGGTTAGTGATTCTGCCTCATCCCCTTGGCCTTGGCTGAGTCTGCCCTGACCCAGGACAGGTGGGTTCTAACAAATATAATATGTAATTAAAAACAATTTAAATACATAAATAAAATACAATAATATCCTTATGTTTCCCACTGGGCCCTGATCTCATATGGGAGCTCGTTCCTCCAAGTAGGGGTCAAGGCCGAAAAAGCTCTGGTCCTAGTCAAAGCAAGATGGCTGTCCCTGGGGCTGAGGGCCACTAGCAGATGCTGAGTAGCAGATCATAAAGCCCTTTGGGGCTCATAAGATTTGAGGTGGTCTCGCAGATATGCAGGCCCCCAGCCATATGGGGCTTTGAAGGTAAGCACCAGCACCTTGAAATGGATCTGGTACTCAACAAGCAGCCAGTGCAGCTTGCACAGCACAGGGTGGATACGCGTCTGCACAGATGATGGTCAACACCCGTGCTGCTGCGTTCTGCAACAGCAGAGCCAAGGGCAGCTCCACATAGAGATAATTACAATAATTCCAATCTGGAAGTGACCATGGCATGGGTCACTGTAGCCAGATCACAGGGGATGATATATGGGGCCAACAGCCTGATTTGTCTCAGATGGAAAAAGGCAGACCTGGCAGTGGTGGCGACCTGGGCCCCCATAAATAGTGAGGCATCCACAAATACCCCCCAGGCTCTTCACCTTTGGCGCTGGCACCAATGGGGCCCCATCAAAGGTTGGGAGCCCGATTCCCAATCCCGCTACCCCGTGAGCCAGGTGCAGGACCTCCATCTTCGATGGATTCAGTTTCAGTCTGCTCTGTTGTAACCATCCAGCCACAGCTTGTAATGCCCTGTCCAGATTTCGAGTGGTCATCCATCAGTAGACAGAGCAGGGTGTCATCAACATATTGGTGACAGCCCAGCCCGTACCTCCGGATAATCTGGTCGAGGGGGTGCATGTAGATATTAAACAACATTTGGGAGAGAATCGCTCCCTTTGGCGCGCCACATTCCAGTGGGTGTCATTGAGATAATCCCCCCCAAGCACCACCCTCTGTCCCTGACCTTGAAGGAAGGAAGTCAGACACTGCAAGGCCAGCCCCCTTATCCCTACATTGGCAAGGCAGGTGTAATGTATCCAGTCCAGACAAGTCCAGAGACAAACGTAGAGCTTCGCTCCAAGAGACAATGGACTATGCGGACCCTAGCCCGCTCCAATCAGGGGGCTAGGTTCCCGGCCGAGAGCCTATGGGACTCTCGGCCACTGTAAATAACCTATAGGGAAGTAGGGGTGTGTTTTGGGTGGCGGTTTCTTGGGGGATATAAGCAATGTTCTCTCTAAGCTGTGAAGTCTTGTGAGCAAAAGGTTTATGCTGTGAGCTCCTGGCATTAAAGTAGTGAGCGAGTGATTTGGCTACTGCACAAATTAGTTTGCTCTGGAGCCCTCCTTCCTGAGCCAAGGCAAAAATGTGTGAGCTAGAGGCTAAAAAACTGTGAGCTGGCTCACGCTAACTCAGCTTAGAGGGAACAGTGGATATAAGCCGGCCTGCGAGCCGGCCGAAGTTGTCTTGTTCCTGATTGAATAAAGTACGCTTTGCTGAAATCACTCTCCGTCTGCGTACTTTTCAGCCAAGGCAAAAATGTGTGAGCTAGAGGCTAAAAAACTGTGAGCTGGCTCACGCTAACTCAGCTTAGAGGGAACAGTGGATATAAGCCGGCCTGCGAGCCGGCCGAAGTTGTCTTGTTCCTGATTGAATAAAGTACGCTTTGCTGAAATCACTCTCCGTCTGCGTACTTTTCAGCGGTGAACCAACAGATCGTAATCATCTGCATGTATCACTGCCAACAAATCAAGAAGCATCAGCAGCACTGATCTGCCTCAATCCAGGTGTCTCCGGAGGTCATCCACCAGGGCGACCGGCACCATCTCTCTCCCATGGGCAGGGTGAAAACCAGACTGGAAGGGATCCAGGATATCAGCATCTTCCAGGAAGGTCTGGAACTGTAACATTCAGATTGGGAATTATTCGTAACTGTGCCGAATATAGCGTTGTCTGGTGCTTCTAAACGTTTCTGAATCCGAATTGCACCTCCCTATCCTTTAAAAAGGTAAAGGTTTCCCTTGCTCGAAAGCCAGTCGAGTCCGACTCTAGGGTTGCGGTGCTCATCTCCATTTCAAAGCTGCAGAGCCAGCGCTGTCCGAAGACATTTCTGTGGTCATGTGGCCGGCATGACTAAACACCAAGGCGCACGGAACGCTGTTACCTTCCCACCGAAGGGGTACCTATTGATCTACTCGCAATTTCTTGCTTTCGAACTGCTAGGTTGGCAGTAGCTGGAACTAGAGACAGGGGCTCACTCCGTCATGCGGCACCCTGGGTCTCGAACTGCTGAACTACCGACCTTCCACAGCCTGCAGCTCAGCGTCTAAACCACTTGAGCCACTTTACTCACCTTCTAACCCTCTGAGGCCAGCTGTGGTCATAAATGTACAAGAGTAATAAAAATATCGATGTATCCAGCAACTCTATACTTAGTAGGAAAACGAAGCAGCAATACAAAATATTCTATATTTAAGGGCCAAGAGAGTGCGATGGATTCGTTGCTGCTAGTATGGCCGGGAGGGAAACATGGGATGCCATGGTGTCAGGGCACAGCTAAATCCTTTTGGATCCCACAGAGGTGAGTTAGCTGTAGGTGGAACGTGCCAGCAAAGCACAGCCAACTTGTGGTGAACTTGTAGGTTTTTCAAGGCCCCATCCAAGCAGTAACCAGGGCCAACCCTGCTTAGCTTCCAAGATCTGATTAGATTGGGCTAGTCTGACCCATCCAAGTCAGGGTGGCGAGTTAAATACAGAATTATTATTTTTTCAGTAGCAGCCAGTGTTCCCTCTAAGGTGAGTTAGTGTGAGCTAGCTCACAGTTTTTTTTAGCCTCCAGCTCATACATCTTTGGCTCCAGAGCAAACTAATTGATGCTGTAGCCAAATCACTTGCTCACCACTTTAATGCCAGTAGCTCACAAAGAGAAGACTCTTGAGAGTCCCTTGGACTGCAAGAAGATCAAACCAGTCAATCCTAAAAGAAATCAACCCTGAATGTTCCCTGGAAGGCCAGATAATGAAACTGAAGCTCAAATACTTTGGCCACCAAATGAGAAGGGAGCAGTCAGTGGAGAAGACCCTGATGCTGGGAAAGATTGAAGGTCAAAGAAGACGGGGGCGGCAAAGGATGAGATGGTTAGACAGTGTCATAGATGCAATGAACATGAAATTGAGCAAACTTCAGAGGACGGCGGAAGACAGAAGGGCCTGGCGTGATGTGGTTCATGGGGTCGCGAAGAGTCGGACTCGACTGTGCGACTGAACAACAACAAAAAGCTCACAAAATAGAACTTTTGCTCACAAGATTCCACATCTTAGAGAGAGCACTGGTAGCAGCCACACCATTACTGTATCTAGTTACAGTAAATGTAATCAGAATGCACAGCCTTTGGAAGAGTATTTGCATGTGACCAGGACAGAGAAAAGAAAAGAAAACAGCTGTTCCCAGGATGGAAAAAAAAGGCAATTGAAAAAGAAACGTAGGTGACCACATTGTGTCTGCAACGACAAGAATAACAGCCAGATCTGTCTGCTTTTTAAAAATCAGGGGAGATCGCTAACCTCCAAATGTGTGGGAATAATTCCTGTGCCGTCCTCACCAGCGATGTCCATGCATTCAAAACTACAGGCTGGATCTGTAATACTCTGTGTCGTGGCGGGGATTTCTAAGCACTAAACCCTCCTGACACACCACTGTTGTTTTTGAAAGGGTCCCTTGTAGATGGCGCTTGGAGTCTTTGATTTTTTTAGTTTAAATCCTCCAGATACGAAATCCCTGTTGTATAGTTTGGATGGAATCAAAAAGGCATTCAGGCCAACCCCTGCTGATGTCCCCAAGCAGAGAGCAAGCGTGTTGCAAAAGGGTATCTGCAGAGCTATCAGGTTCAGGGAGAGAGAGAGAGAAAAGAGAGCAGATTTGCGGTAATAAAAAGGAGAGAGACAGCATGTAGAAATGAAATCTGAACTGGGATGCCTTTATTGTTAGTTATACTGGTGTTACAGGGCTCTTTTTGTAGATAAAGCCCAGCAGGAACTCATTAGCATAATAGCAGAAACTCATTAGCATATTTGGCCACACCCATGACAGCACAGCTCATTGGCATATTAGGCCACACCCCCATGTTACCAGAAGTGTGCTCATCCAGCCACACCCACCTTTTGCTTCTTATTCTGCTTACCTTGTTTGTTGTCAAAACCCAGGGCTTTTTTTGTAGCAGGAACTCCTTTGCATGTTAGGCCACACACCCCTACTGTAGCCAATCCAAATGAGTTTCTGCTGTTGGGTGTGGCCTATTATGCTAATGAGTTCCTGCTGGGCGTGGCCAACTTGGGAGCCAGCCGGAACTCCGTTCCTGTGCGTTTCTGCCCCAAAATAGCCCTGCTGGTGTATATCTGCTGGGAGAGAGCTATTGAGGAGATGACCAGTGTAGGGGTAGGGGCAGGGGCGGTCTTGATTATTCTGGAACCCCAGAATCACTGCTGCCCTCCGAAACTCCCCAGTGGAGCCAAGCAAGGAGTGGTCCTCCTCCAACGTGAAGTGGGTGTGAGTCCCAGGTGGAAGAGAGCTGCCCGAGCCTGAGATGGAGCAAGTGGAAGCAGCAGCAAGAGCCTCGGGGTGGGGGTATAGAGGGAAGTCAAAGGTTGCGGTCGGACGGGCAATTCGATCTGGTGTGGCACCAGATCTAATTGCACCAGGGTTTGTTTGTTTGTTTGTTTGTAATGGAGAGTTTTGATCAGACTGTCCCCCCTTAACTTTCCTCACAACGCTTTTCACCTCTTGGAGGATTGGCTACATTCGGGGTGTGTCTCCTAATATGCAAAGGAGTTCCTGCTACAAAAAGAGGCCTGCCGTACACCATAAGCTAACATAGACAGATAAGAAATTGTTGCAAGGTTCACAAATTACAGTAAATAGACAATAATAAACTTGGTAACAGTGATGCTTCGTGATGTTTAATTCTTTGATGTTTCAAAACACAGGACGTCACCCACAGAAGATGGCATCAACAAGAACAAGAAGACGAACATCTCGAGTGGTTGTTCGTTTCGATGGAACTCTTTATCAACCCAAATTCGAATCTCTGGTTGTCTTATTATATTCAATAATGATATCAATCTCCAATACAGCTTCAACAGCACACAGGCTAACAAGTCTTACATTCGGACAACAAGTCTTACACCATAAGCTGGCTGTGCCTTGACAGCTCTTTGCATGCAACCTATGTGCTGGTGTAACTTAATGAAGCAAATACATGACGAAGTTTTTGACAAGAATCAGGATTAACACAAATGGTGACCGCTTCCATTTTTTTCTTCTTCTTCAGGAAATGAGGCTCACTCATGACTCAGGGTAAGGGTTGCTTATGATCTGAAACAGATGATGAAAATGAGAAGCAGGAAGGACATGAGCAGGCAGCGGGAAAGATCAGGTCTCACTTGGGCCGACATGCTAGTCTTGCGGTGCCACTCAGCTGTGCCACAATTACCTTGCTAATATATTTACTCACACAAAATTGAATGACCAGCTGGGGTCTTTTTATGAGGCTTTGGAGAGCTCCGCAAATGAAGCCCACTCAGCCATGCCCTGTTCTATGATGCCTCATAATCAGTATGTATGAGATGTATGCCTGCTGAGAGAGAGAAAACCCTTGTTTCCAAAGGATGTTTCCATTTGCGGCTTACCCTTTCAGAGATGCCTACCGCCTTATGGCTTCTTCACACCTCTTCCTGCTGCTCTGCTTCTTAACTGCCTTTTTTTTCTGCCTCCCTTACACACAGAAGGAGGGTTGGGGGCATGGGCATGGTGGGGCGTCTGATGTTGCCGATGTTGCCAATGTCACGACATCACTTCCAAGTACAACCTGGAAGTGACAATTGGTAGCTCTAGGAACTGCCAGAAGCTCTATGGTAAAACCATAGCATTTCTGGTGATTCCTAGAGCAGCCCACTGTCACTACTGGGTTGATCCGAGAAGTGATGTAGCTTTGCAGAGTTCAGCAGTCATTTTTTTCTTTATTTTTTCCAGCTGTTGCTCTGAGCAGTGGTCAGTAATGAAGATGATTGGTGGGAGGCTTTCCACCATAGTAGGAGGCCTAGCAACCAGTTTGGTGTAGTGGTTAGGAGCGCGTACTCTAATCTGAGAGAACCGGGTTTGATTCCCCACTCCTTCACATGCAGCTGCTGGTGTGACCTTGGGTCAGTTACAAGTTCTTTCAGAGCTGTTCTCTCAAGATCAGGTGAACAGAACAGCAGAGAGAACAGGAAGAGAACTGAACTCTCTTCCAAGGGATCAGACAGTTAAAAACCCCAGTCTAGTTGCAAATTAGCCCTGGCCAGGAGCCAGTTGGAGTAGATATAGGAGTGTCCAATTGTTGAGTTGCCATGGGTGCGACATCTGAATGGCTAGGACTCTGAAGGCCACACCTGCAGTCATGTGGCCCCCAAACTCCAAGCCTCATTGCATACATGACTCTTTGCCTGTGAGCCAGCCATCCGGTCTGGCTTTTGGCATGAACATGTGAAAGAATGTGTTTATGGCATGGCATTTGAGCTCCTCTGGCCAAACACTCAAGCTTCAACAGGAAAGCAACACAGCAGGTTATTCAGCAAGACATTCCAGGGGAAGGCAGGAAACCTTTAGAAATCAATATTTCTATACAGTACCCCCTCATCTCTCTGAGATGAGCCAACCCAAACCAGAGACTTTTCATCTCCTGTCGGCTTTCCCCCAATATTCAGTTTAAAAAACTACTCTGCCACCTTTTTGATTTTAAGCACCAGCAGCCTGGTTCCTTCTCAGGACAAGTAGAGACCATCTCGCCTGTACAATTCCCTCTTGTTCCAAAAAGCATCCCAGTACCTAACAAACTTGAACCCTTCCCCCCTACACCATCATCTCATCCACGCACTGAGACTCCTGATCTGTGCCTGTCTCTCCAGCCCTGCGCGTGGAACAGGTAGCACTTCTGAGAAAGCTACCTTGGAGGTCCTGGACCTAGGTTTCCTGCCCAGCAGCCTAAATTTCTCCTCCAGGACCTCACGACTGCATTTTCCCACATCATTGGTGCTGACATGCACCACGACCATTGGCTCCTCCCCAGTACTATCTAACAGCCTATCTAAAACATGCATAATGTCCGCTACCTTCGCACCAGGCAGGCAAGTCACCATACGGTCAGTATGCAGGTTCGCCACCCACCTGTCT
>NW_015163749.1:0-9477 GCF_001447785.1 Gekko japonicus | reverse complement strand
GCCTAACTGACTGTCTCTGCTTCTCCAGGTCAGCCACCTTGGCCTCAAGGGAGCAAACACGTTCCCTGAGAACCAGGAGCTCCTTGCACCGAGCACACACCCAAGACTTCTGTCCAGTGGGCAGATAGTCATACATGTGACACTGTGCAAAACACTGGAGAGCCCCCAACCCCCTCCTGGCATTCTGGTTTCATAATTCTTTTAAAATAAGTAAATATAATCCCCCTTTTAAAACCCTTTTATTTGTGTGTTTTTTCTTGTCGGTCAACTTACCTTATGGGGAAGACAAAGAGCCTAGGGCCTTGGCTTTCTGGCTCTTCTTGGGCTTCTTACAGAGCCCCTAGTCTAAAAGCCACAGGCAAAGAGCCTTTTAGTTCACCCTTCGGCTCGTGCCAGAGGCTCGTGCCTCTGGCAAGGTGCTTTCTTAAATACTGAATTACAGTCAATCACAGTCAAAAAATGCTCCTTTCTCTCTCTCTCTCAAGCAGCCAGGACTCTGCAACAACTCTAATCGTTTTCACACACTCCCAAACACAGTCCTCCCACACAATATCCTCAGCTGAATCCACTCAGCTGAAAGCAAGTAAAAAAAACACTCACCCCTCTAGCAGCTCTGTCTCTTGCTCCTGCTCAGAGCTCAGGAGGATTTAAATGGCAGGATTTAAATTTAAATGGAAAGATTTAAAAACAAAGAGGATTTAAATGGAAGGCGCTTACTGGCTACGGTGGAGTGGAGGCTATGGTGCAGTGCAATAGGGCAACCTACACACATATTTTGGTTGGAGATGCAGAATAAATAGGGGGGGCAGAAAGCAGGCACACACGTCAACCTTCAAAGATCGACTGCCCGGATTCTCCGGAGTAAGCTGATGTCAAGTTCTGACATCCATATTGGCTTATTCTCTCTCTGTTACACATATTATTTTTTAGCATCTGCCTTAGCCCTGCCTGCACCGTATCGCTGTCCCTCTGCCCTTGCTTGCCATTTGCATTCCTTAGGGGTGTGTGTGTGTGCATGTGCTGTTAGAACATTAGGGAGCATCGCTTGGTAACTTTCT
The DNA here is from genome assembly GCF_001447785.1 of Gekko japonicus. Classification (NCBI taxonomy): domain Eukaryota; kingdom Metazoa; phylum Chordata; class Lepidosauria; order Squamata; family Gekkonidae; genus Gekko; species Gekko japonicus. Next base: position 8,419 of record NW_015163749.1, on the reverse strand, counting down.
GAAGGGATCCCCAAGACAGCATTCCCATGACAATGTCCTTGGCAAAGTCTTGTGCCTGGTTAGGTTAGATAGGGCGACCATATATCTGTCTGGGTTGCTATAGAGACGCCAACGGTGTGAATGGAATTTTAGGGTTTCACCTAAAAGTCGCTTGTTCCCGCCTTTGCAAATTAGTCCTAACATAGAGTTTGAACCCATAGCATCTCACATCTCTAATAAAGCATTTCACTGCCAAAGTGTGCGTGGAGAGTGTTTTGACTGGGAACCTGACAGCTGAGTGCAGAAAGGGCCCCAATGACAGGGTGCTGGCTCCCTCATCGGGGGGACACAGCGTGAGAATGGAGCGGTCCCTCAGTTGAGTGGGACGTGGGACGGGGTTACCTTTCGAGGAGAAGTGTTGCATCCTCAGGGGAGAGGCCAGAAATGGTGGCCTCTTTGTAGGGGGTGGTCTTATAACCTAGGGGGACATGGAGCATTGTGAGGTTGGGGAGGCTGGCTTGGCTACACTGTGACTGGACAAAGAGGCTGGGCAGCTCTCTGGCCTCATTTCCATAGGCAGGTCTGAATATTTATTAATGTTCTGCATTATTGTGCACATACAATGACTGGGGGGGGATACTGGGGAAATTACCGTTGCTCCGACAGCATGATGTCACTTCCGGAAGTGACATCACCACATCAGGGTGATGATCTAGGATAACAGTGATTGGAATTTTGCTGAACCCGTCAGCCTCCTGCTGGTTACCAATGCTCATGATTTAAATGGAAGGCGCTTACTGGCTACAGTGGAGTGGAGGCTACGGTGCAGTGCAATAGGGCAGCTGAACACCCCCCCACACACACATATTTTGGTTGGAGATGCAGAATAAATAGGGGGGGGCATAAAGCAGGCACACACGTGCAAAGTCAACCTTCAAAAATCGACTGTCCGGATTCTCCAGAGTAAGCTGATGTCAAGTTCTGGCATCCATATTGGCTTATTCTGTCTCTGTTACACAAATTATTTTTTAGCATCTGCCTTCACCCTGCCTGCACTGTATCGCTTTCCCTCTGCCCTTGCTTGCCATTTGCATTCCTTAGGGTGTGTGTGTGTGCATGTGCTGTTAGAACATTAGGGAGCATCGCTTGGTAACTTTCTGAAGGGATCCCCAAGACAGCATTCCCATGACAATGTCCTTGGCAAAGTCTTGTGCCTGGTTAGGTTAGATAGGGCGACCATATATCTGTCTGGGTTGCTATAGAGACGCCAACGGTGTGAATGGAATTTTAGGGTTTCACCTAAAAGTCGCTTGTTCCCGCCTTTGCAAATTAGTCCTAACATAGAGTTTGAATCCATAGCATCTCACATCTCCAATAAAGCATTTCACTGCCAAAGTGTGCGTGGAGAGTGTTTTGACTGGGAACCTGACAGCTGAGTGCAGAAAGGACCCCAATGACAGGGACCTGGGCTCCCTCTTCCCCATAGGGATCAACGGCAGTAGACCTGGGCTCCCTTTCACTCATTGGGAGGACACAGCGTGAAAATGGAGCGGTCCCTCCGTTGAGTGGGATGTGGGAAGAGGTTACCTTTCGAGGAGAAGTGTTGCATCCTCAGGGGAGAGGCCAGAAATGGTGGCCTCTTTGTAGGGGGTGGTCTTATAACCTAGGGGGACATGGAGCATTGTGAGGTTGGGGAGGCTGGCTTGGCTACACTGTGACTGGACAAAGAGGCTGGGCAGCTCTCTGGCCTCATTTCCATAGGCAGGTCTGGGGCATATGTTCTTAAAACATTATTTTAATATTAGAATATTTATTAATGTTCTGCATTCTTGTGCACATACAATGACTGGGGGGGGGGATCCTGGGGAAATCACCATTGCTCCATCAGCATGATGTCACTTCCGGAAGTGACATCGCTACATCAGGGTGACGATCTAGGATGACAGTGATTGGAATTTTGCTGAACCTGTCAGCCTCCTGCTGGTTACCAATGCTCAACAGGCAACCATAGATCCTGCTCCGGCATCATTTTCCTCATTTATCTGTCCAATGAAACCTGCTAAGACACCCCTTTGAACCAGTTTCAACTTGCATTCTTTCATTCTTTAATTTGTTATTCTCTAGTTTTTGAGTTATTTTCATCTGTAAAACTATGCATCGATCCAGTCAGTAAAAGAGAAAAGCCTAGGCCTTCTTAGGTTGCTAGGGGTAACCCTGGAATCTCTACTGGCAGGCTAGCAGCTTGGACGTTGAGTGAAACAGTTGGGAATTGCTTGGCTCATGTTGAGATGTCTGTTGGAGATGGTTTGGCTGATGAAAGCGGAGAACATCTGGCAGAGAGAGGCCAATCAACTTCTAAAGAACGGCCTGCACATGTCCCCCTAGAGCTCAAATAAAACAAGTTTTTATCACAGCACTGAATGGATATACCCCCCTTAAATGAGCTATGACCCAAGGTCTATTTTTCTCCCTCTCTGGTGACAAAAGAGTTAAATGCCCCCGTTCCATAATTCCAGGGAAATTGTTTCACAGAACACTGGCTTGGAAAGCTGATCCTTTTGTTTTGTGAGGAAAGAAGAATAAAGACAAGAAAGGGTTATGCGAAAAAAAGAATTAATTTTTTTAAAAAAATCTCTGGGAGGTCTGGTGGCAGTAAAACTCCAAAGTGCCCATCTATTTCCAGGCTCTTCATTTGAAGCCCAGCTCCACCTGTGTCCTTAAGATAACAAAGAAACTAGATATTGACTGAAAGGTCTTGTGTCTACTGCTAAATAGGGATGGGCATGAATCAGCTGACAAGCCAAAGTTCATCACCAATTTTGGCTTGTTTGTGGTTCCCAAAATGAAGAACTGCCAAACTTCCACGACTTTTGGTACCATGCCAGTTCATGGTAGGTCATGGCAGTTAATGAAGAACTGAAAAACAGCTGAGCAGCGGGGAGCCCCCTGCTGCTCAGCTGTTTGGTTTAAATGGCTCAGAGCTGTGGGTGCATGCTAGATCACAAAGGTAATTACTCCCTGCTTGCCATAATTAAGCCTGGCCTTAGATGCTGAAAAGCAAAACCAAGACAAACAAGCTAGCAAAAACACTCTGCCATGTTTCTCCTGTGTTCCACCACCGGGCCTCCTACAGCCCCTCCCCGCTGCCACCAGCCACTCCGGCGGCACCCAACAGACCCCCCATGTGCAGCCCACACCCACCTGGAGGCCCAGAGAGGTCAAGGAAGAGCCGGCGAAGGGGTTTGGTCTCAGCAGTCCAGCCAGCGCTGGCCTGACACCAGCAGCTGTGGGGAGGGAGAGGAGCCACCACCCAGGATGGAGGCTACCTCATGGGGCCTGTAGCCTGGCACAAGGGCCCGCTCATGCCTCCAAGCTCGGTGGCCCATGTGGAGCGGACTGCGCGTGTGTCACCCTGCCCCAAAGGAGATGCCCAAGAGCATGGCCTCACCAGAGGCTCTGCATCTCCGACTAAGTAAGGGGTGGAGCAGAAAGGGGAGGGTCGGGGGCAGGCCCAGGGGATGGTAGAGGGAGCGGGGACGGGGATGAAAGGAGGGCAGCGTGCAGGGGCTGAGGAGGATTGCCTGCGGTCTGCAAAGCCACGGCCAGAGAGACAGATGGCAAGCGACCCAGGAGGAGCGTGGGACAGGGTGTGGTGATGGAACCTCCCCTCCCTCACTCACGCAACTGAGGCCCCTGCTGCCCTTAGAGATGGGCCATCGATGTGTCTGGGCTTCTCCAGAGCTCCGACTCCAGCGACAGCGAGGGGTGGGGTCAACCGATTCATGCGACACCCTGCAATGTAACGCATTTTGCCAGACTGTGTTAACAGAGTCAGCGGCCGCAGCTTGTCTACTTGGGCTGTATGGATTTTTGTCTGTACAAAAGCAGTGCCTTTCTCTGGCCAGGGTCCTCCTGTATGGCATAGTGGTGGTGGGAAGTGCTATCAAGTCACAGCCAAATGATGGCAACCCCTATGTTTTCAAGGCAAGAGATGAGCAGAGGTGGTTCACCATTGCTTGCCTCTGTGTAACAACCTTAGATTTCCTTGGCGGTCTCCCATCCAAGTACTACCTACCTCTGCATAGCAACCCTGGAATTCCTTGGTGGGTCTCCTGTCCAAGTATTAACCAGCCCCCACCTCTGCATAGCGACCTTTAACTTTCTTGGTGGGTCTCCCATCCAAGTACTAATCAGGGCCCACCTCTGCCTAACAACCCTGGACATTTTTGGTGGTCTCCCATCCAGGTATTAACCAGGCCCTACTTCTGCATAGCAACCATGGAATTCCTTGGTGGGTCTCCCGTCCAAGTATCAACCAGCTCCCACCTCTACATAGCAACCTTTAACTTTCTTGATGGGTCTCCCATCCAAGTACTAATCAGGGCCCACCTCTGCAAAGCAACCCTGGCTGTTTTTTGGTAGTCTCCCATCCAAGGATTAACCAGCCCCCACCTCTGCATAGCAACCTTTAACTTTCTTGGTGGGTCTCCCATCCAAGTACTAATCAGGGCCCACCTCTGCAAAGCAACCCTGGCTGTTTTTTGGTAGTCTCCCATCCAAGGATTAACCAGCCCCCACCTCTGCATAGCAACCTTTAACTTTCTTGGTGGGTCTCCCATCCAAGTACTAATCAGGGCCCACCTCTGCATAGCAACCCTGGATGTTTTTTGGTGGTCTCCCATCCAAGTATTAACCAGCCCCCACCTCTGCATAGCGACCTTTAACTTTCTTGGTGGGTCTCCCATCCAAGTACTAATCAGGGCCCACCTCTGCATAGCAACCCTGGATGTTTTTTGGTGGTCTCCCATCCAAGTATTAACCAGCCCCCACCTCTGCAAAGCAACCTTTAACTTTCTTGGTGGGTCTCCCATCCAAGTGCTAATCAGGGCCCACCTCTGCATAGCAACCCTAGACTTTTTTGGTGGTCTCCCACCCAGGTATTAACCAGGCCCTACCTCTGCATAGCAACCCTGGAATTCCTTGGTGGGTCTCCCGACCAATTATTAACCACCACCCCACCTCTGCATAGCAACCTTTAACCTTCCTGATGGGTCTCCCATCCAAGTGCTAATCAGGGCCCACCTCTGCATAGAAACCCTGGACTTTGTTGGTGGTCTCCCATCCAGGTTTTAACCGGGGCCAACCCTGCTTAGCTTCGAAGATATAGATGAGATCAGGCTAGCCTGGGCTATCCATGTCAGGGCTTGTATAGCATTATCATGTAGCATATATACCATATAAAAGCAGGGGTCATTTTGTAGAAAAAGAGGTGCAGGGGCTCATTAGCATAACTCATTAGCATAGCTTATTTGCATATGCCACACCCCCTGGCATCACCGGACGTGTGTCAGAAGGCAACACCCACCGCTCAGGCGCCACTGGACTGTTTTGGATTGCTAGCTAATTGGGGGGGGGGGAAACGTGCAGATCTGTCCTCGCAGAGGAGGGAGAGCTTGTACCTGAATAAAACTTGGTCTTAAAGGTGCCACTGGACTGTTTTGGACTGGGGGGCCTGGGGGAGCTCTGCAACTTACCTGGCTGCTTCTTGCTCTGACTGAGGGCTGCTGGGAGCAGGGGGCAGGGCTTCTTGCATGTGCCTGCCCCCTGGGCTCTTTACTGCCGGAGCTCCGCTCCTGTGCGCTCCTGCAGGAAATGACCCCTGTATATAAGCCCTTTTTGGTCATTAAGTTTTTGGCAATCCAATCACGTAAGGGCAGAGTGTGCTACCCACAACCCTCTCAGTATGTACCACCACCATTTTCTGTGCATAGGCCGTCCACTTATTTTCGAGCTTTGGTACGTGTGATCAGAAACCCACTTTTTTCAGGGTATGCATTTGTGCACACTGAGGGTTGGGTCCGGTTTTTCATTATTATTTTTTTGCTAACGGAAGGCACTTCTATTAGTGAAACGGAACTTTCTAGTCCTTCCCCTCACATCACAGTCCAGTATTCTTCCCAAAACGCTGCTCCTGGGGAATAGGTGGCCTTCAGGAATGGCATGAAAGGTGAATCTGGTTTGCAGTAGGAAGGGGAAATTGTCAAAAATTACACCTCCCCTTCCATTAGCAGAAAATTGAATCTGGATCCAGCACTGAAGCTGGAAAATAGGTGTGCTGCCCTATTTGCACGATATGGCAACCAGATGTTTTGGATGAGGGGTACCACAATTTTCCGCCATGTGCAGTCGGGGTTCCAAAGTGACAGAAAAGGGCTATAATCTCAGTTTTCTCCTTGTTATGAATGACATCTTAATGGTTTTGATATAAATATAAATGATGAATGGAAAATGGGGAGAAATAGCTCCACAGTGGGACAGCTTCTAATACACAGTTGCTTCATTCTACAAACGTCTCTGTAGGATGACTGGAAATATAAATCCCCCCACTTAAGTCCCAACATTTTAAGGAAAGCCTCACCAAAGAAAGACTGGCTCAATTAATTGAGCCCTATATTTTTTTTCTTGGAATGTCCCCTGAAGTTCTGTCTTTAAATTGCTCAGATTCCCCTGGTGAGGATAGCTGGATCTAAACCTTTAATTCTTTTAATGGCAGATGAGTCATGGCTGTGAGTCATCCTAGCTACATTAAGCTTCCATGTACAACCCTGAGGTTGGGAACCTCTACGATAGCAACATTTCTGCCCAGTGTGGCTTTTATTAATATAACGCTGCGATCACATGCACCTTTAGATCCGACATAGGTGCGAATGCCTGATGGATCTAAAGCGAGCGATCAGACAGCAACATCTGGGAAGCGTCCTGCAGTTGTCAGCAACCCGTGCTGCTCCGCCACGGAAGCAGAGTTAAAAGACATCAGGGAAAGTCCAGTTGTAAATGGGTTCCGATGGGCCACAGATGGACTTTCCCCTGTCTGATCGTGCAAGCATGCACTCATGTCGTCAGGATGGTCTGATCAGGCATGATTGAAGAGATGTTGTCTAAAACGATATCATGATGGTCTGATCAGGCATGATTGAAGAGATGTTGTCTAAAACAATATCATTATCGTTGCATCATTACATCATTCCAGCAGCCAGGATTTTGTATGCCAGTATGTGGGAAAATGTGGAAACTCCATCGAGAGAAGAAGTGATCACAAAAGTGTTAGAGGTAGCAGAGATGGAGAAACTAACTTTCTTTTTAAAAGAAAAAGGTTGGGAAAATTTTGAAAAATATTGGTCTATGTTTTATAGATGGCTAAAGGAAAGAAAGTGGGGAAATGTACTTGTTGGTGATTAAATAAGATTTGAATGATATACGTAAATATACACAAATAAACAATAAGATCTAAATGTTATGTCATGATAAGAAAATAGAAGACAATATACTGTGGAAAATTGGGGCTTATCTGCAACTAGAGGATGTGCATTAAGTTGGTAACTGATATTTTATGTTATATGTTTAAAAATGAATAAAGAAAATGTTTTTTTTTTCAAAAGGATGGTGTGATCAGGCCATCCCGGCTCAGTGCCATTCCCCTCCCCGTTCGCAGTATGCGCATCATCGCATACTCCATAGGGGGCCCTCAGTGTGGAGGTGCAATTCCTTCTTTATGCGCATGAGAAACAAACAGCAAAAAAAAGACTCACCCGCAGTTGCATCTGATCAAACAGTGACAGACTGCACCCACAGCGACAAAGAGCTGTGTGATCTAGCAATGACATGTCAAATTCCTCCGGAGGTAATAGCCTCGCTTTCCCTCTGCTCCAACTGGCATGTGTGACCGCAACCTTAGTGCTTCAAAAGAGAATTGAGGGAGTCCTTTTTGGTTGTCGATTTTCTGCACCTGATGTTGCCAAAAAGGAAGTATTTCTTCACCCAAAGAGTGATGAACACTTGGAATTCACTGCCACAGAAAGTGGTGGTGGCTACAAGCATGGATGGCTTCAAAAGGGAATCAGATAAGCATATGGGGCAGAGGTCCATCAGTGGCTATTAGCCACAAGGTATAAATAATGCCAATAAAGGTTTCTGTTCTGTTAAGAAACAGAATGTGTGTGTGTATAAATAGGGTCTCTGGGGCAATGGGTGCTCTGTTTTCTTGGTGCTTGGGGGGGGGTCAACAGTGGGAGGGCTTCTAATGTCCTGGCCCCACTGGTGGACCTCCTGATGGCACTGGTATTTCTGGCCACTGTGTAATACAGAGTGTTGGACTGGATGGGCCTTTGGCCTGATCCAACATTGGCATCTCTTATGTTCTTGTGCCATCTAGTTCAGCATACCCTGGACACCATCGCCTGGGCCATTCCATGCCTGAGTCTCCAACACAAAACTATCTTTGCATGCACCAGGTGGTTTAGCAAAAGAAAATTCAAACACCCCAGATTTTTTTTAATTCTGATGTTTCAAGACCAAAGTCAGAAGATCCAAGTGTAGCCTTTCAGCCTTTCCAGCAATTTGGAAGAAAAAAACATCTCACAGTAACTTGAGACACCAAGGA
>NW_015163748.1:70428-83835 GCF_001447785.1 Gekko japonicus | reverse complement strand
TTTCCTGGAGAAGTTGGCATAACACAAAGCACCCAGAAGTGATGTCTACAGCACGATGTCCCACACGATGTCCCACACTCTCCACGCTTAAATTGCGCTGAAAAAATGGCCTATTGCACTGGAGTATTTGGATGAACAAGAGGTCATTCCAAGTGAGCTTAAAGCTCTCAGTTTGGTGCACCTATAGACAAGTATAGGCACCAAGAAAATGGCATTGCTGTCTCTATTGGACTCATATCCTACTGTATTTAACAGTAAGTAATAGTATGATAATTCAATATATGCTTAAATCAAAACATACATATGTATGCTGGCAATTACACTGTATTCGATTTTTACTTCTCTATGTTTGTGCAACTGAACATTTTATCGATTGTGATTTGAAAATCTTAATGAAATGTTTGGAAAAAGAAGAAGTGATGTCATAGCCCCCTGCAATGCTCTAGGAACTCTCCCAGTCTCTGTGCTACAGACCAAAGAGATCAAGGGTAAATTCCTAGAATGTTGTAAATGCTGTGACACCATCTCTGCAATATTGATAGTGAGGAGGAGGGGGGGGGTGGGAGTAAAAAAGAAACCCTAGGTGGAGCTAATCACAAAATGTTGGAAGTCAAGCATCCTTTTAGGATGAAGGCAGGTGTTTATGAATGGGGATCCTCTGAAGACCAATGGGGGTTCTTCTGAAGCATCTCCTGCTCCACTGAGGGGGAGGAAAGCCATGGCAGGTTATATGCTTTGGGAAAGAAGGAAATGGGTGCCAGGATACACATTTGTGGGTGTCATTCTTTTTAATACATTGATGGACATCTGACAGCAATGCTGATCCTGTGAACTTAGACATATCATGAGAGGGAGGGCAGGAAGGGTTGCACCAATGTTTAGTTCTTGTGGCCCCTTTCCTACGTGCCCAGGGAAATGCCAGTTGCCACGTTGGGGTCAGGAAGCAATTTTTCTCCAGGCCAGTTTGGCTGGGGATCCTGGAGGGTTTTGGGGTTTTTTGTTTTTTGCCATCTTCTGGGCATGGAGCAGGGCAGGGGTCACGGGGTGTGTGTGGGGGCAGGTATTTGTGAATTTCCTGCATTGTGCAGGGGGCTGGACTAGATGACCCTGGAGGTCCCGTCCAACCCTATGATTCTATAATTTGATTCTGTGATCTTATACTTTAAAATAAAATGATTCCCAATTGAAAATCCATCTTTATTAATGTAACTTGTCCTTCTTCCTGATGTTCCAGGAAAGGGGAAGGTACAAGGCAAATATAATAACATTTCAACACTTTTTTTTTTTTTTTTGGTTCAACAAACTTTCTGGAATGTTATGTTTTTTTTTACTACGTACATGAAGAGGTCAAAGAAGGTAGAAAAGTTGATAACTGACTTGCGTCTTACATTGATAAGCATTGATAATTTGATCTTTCTGCAAAGGAAACCTTGGTCAGGTAAAATAAGGAATTTCAGCAATCCACATTGTAGTGTGTTGGTTTTGAATTTCAGAAAACTAATCCCCCCCCCCCCCCCCCCCCCCCCCCCCCCCAACCTGCCCTATCACCACACACATTCAAGGGCAAAGATTTGATTACGAACTGGCATGTCACTGTTTGGTAATGTCCTGGACGTTAGTCACCTGTGAGGTAAGTAACTGATGCCGATTTCACCTCCCCCTGGAATGTCCTCATATTTAATTCTTTGTAACCAAGGATTAATCCTACCTTGTATATACCAACAAAGAGTACAGGTTGAAACAAAAACTGATCTTCATTTATTTCCTTGTTGGGGAACTGAAAGGTTTACTGTTCAGGAATAAACTGTACACAATTGGAGCTGTGGGGGGGACTTAACTTGGAGAAACGGTTTCCGTCTGAGATAAATTGTCACCGAGAGAAAGAGTCAACCAGAAACTGACAGTCGACCGTGTGAGGGTCATACAGAGAGCCAGTTTGGTGTAGTGGTTAAGTGCGCGGACTCGAATCTGGGAGAACCAGGTTTGATTCCCCACTCCTTCACTTGCACCTGGCTGGATGACCTTGGGCAAGCCATAGTTCTGGCACAGCTGTTCCTGAAAAAGAGCAGTTTCTGTTAGAGCTCTCTCAGCCTCACCTACCTCACAGGGTATCTGTTGTGGGGAGGGGAAAGGAAAGGAGTTTGTAAGCCGCTCTGAGACTCTGAGGTAGTGAAGGGCAGGGTATACACCCAATCTCCTCCTCCTCCTCTTCTTCTTCTTCAGCTTTTCCAGCCTAGTTCAAGATTGCTGAGCTTTTACCACACAGACCTCAGTCTGCCTCTTAGATTCTCTCTACCCAGGAATAGCACATTTGGGAGCTTTCAAATCAGTAAGCACTTCTCTAGGCCACCACAATGTTATATTTATTTAAAACCCAAGAACCTTTCCACCCAAAAGCCAGTTTGGTGTAGTGGTTAAGAGCGGCGGACTCTAATCTGGGTTTGATTCCCCACTCTTCCACATGAAGCTGCTGTGTGACCTTGGGTCAGTCACAGTTCTCTCAGAGCTGTTCTCTCAAGAGCAGTTGTCTCACTTAGCCCCACCTACCTCACAGGGTGTCTGTTGTGGGGAGAGGAAGGGAAGGAGAGTGTAAGCTGCTCTGAGACTCCAGGTGAAGTCTCTTCTTCTTCTTCAATCAGGGTCCTCAAGGCAGTGAACATAAAAACATTAGAACAAAATACTAAAACAATTAAAATACAGTAGAAAAGAGCAAGAGTCCAGTCGCACCTTAAAGACTAAAAAAAGTGGCAAAGTATGAGTTTTCGTGAGTCACTGCTCACTTCTTCAGAAACAGCTCCCAAAAGCTCATAGCCTGCCACAAATTGTGTTAGTCTTTAATAGGGTTCCGAGCCCCCAGGTCCCAGCAGTGGTTACCACGCTTTTGGGGGCTCTGATCTGCCACTGGCAAGCTGGCTGGTGGGGAACCCCGACCTCCAAACAGGGATGTCGCCACGTGGCGTCCCTGATGCAATGACATCACCCAGAAGCAGGGCTATTTTTGGGCAGGAACGCACAGGAACGGAGTTCCGGCTGGCTCCCAAGTTGGTTATGCCCAGCAGGAACTCATTAGCATAATAGGCCACACCCAACAGCAGGAACGCATTAGGATTGGCTACATTAGGGGTTTGTGGCCTAACATGCAAAGGAGTTCCTGCTACAAAAAAAGGGCCCTGGGTTTTGACAACAAACAAGGTAAACAGAATAAGAAGCAAAAGGTGGGTGTGGCTGGATGACCACACTTCTGGCAACATGGGGGTGCAGCCTAATGTGCTAATGAGCTGTGCTGTTAGGGGTGTGGCCCAATATGCTAATGAGCTCCTGCTGTTGGGGGTGGCCTATTATGCTAATGAGTTCCTGCTGGGCTTTTTCTACAAAAAGAGCCCTGCCAGAAGTGACATCATCGCGCCACCGACATTGGGCGGGCATGACGCTCTAGTTTTTGGCAAACTCTATAGTTTTGAAGGCAAAGGACCCGGGAGCCCCTTTCTGGCTGCCAGGTAGGACCTGGCAACCCTAGTCTTTAAAATGCTACTGGACTCTTGCTCTTTTCTGTTGCTACAGGCAGATGAACACAGCTACCCATCTTGAATTAAAATACAATTTAATATATAAAATTCAAAAAAACCTGTAAACAAACAGCACTAGGAGGGGGGCCAATAACCACTCTTGGGGTTATGCCAGATGAAACAAAAAAGTCCTCACCTGCTGGCAATGGAAAAATGTCCCCGGGGAGGGAATTCCAAAGTTTGGGTGCCACAACAGAGAAGGCCCTTTCCCGGGTTTGCCACCCGTCTAGCCTCAGATGGCCGAGGCAACCGAAGCCGCACCTCTGAGGATGACTAGAGTGAGAGGGCAGGTTTGTATGGAAGAAGATAGACCTTAAGGTATGTTGGTCACAGGCCATACTATAGACCTTGTTTGCTTTTTCCTAAAGATGCCCCACAAGATAGGACAACTTCTAGCTTGCCTGTGAGAAGCTCTAGACTCTTTCTGAGGAGAACGTCAGGTTTCTTCCCCCTTTAAATATCTTTATTCAACCTAATAAACTAAGAAATTCATATACCAAATGTAAAACAACAAATCTAAATATACAAATATAACACATAAAGGAAATGCCAAATAATATAACGAGGTTTCCATCTCTCCCAGGGCCATCACAACTTTTTCTTTGTGGGAAGGGAAAATATCTCAGGCAAGTCAATCTAATAACATACATTTAACCCAATCCTTCTTTCCCAAGGCCATCGCAACTTATTTTTTGTGGGTAGGGAAATAACTCAGACAAGTCAGTTTATTAACACCAGTTTAGTTCAGGGGTGGCCAACCTGTGGCTTGGGAGCCACCTGTGGCTCTTTCACACATATCGTGCGACTCCTGGCAGGTCAGCTGGGGAAGAGAAGGGAAGGCATGTCTCCCCGATCAGTGTTCTTTCCACCTTTCTTTCTCCTTTCCTTTCCTTTCCTTTCCTTTCCTTTCCTTTCCTTTCCTTTCCTTTCCTTTCCTTTCCTTTCCTTTCCTTCTCCCTCTCTCCTCTATCTGCTTTCTTTGCTTTTCTCTGTGTGTCTCTTTATCTCTTTCTTTCCCCTTTCCTTCCTTCCTTCCTCCCTCCCTCCCTCCCCCATTTATTTGCTTTCTTTTCACCTTTCTCTCTCTTTTTCTCTATCTCCTTTCCTTCCTTCCTTTCTCTCCTCCTTCCTTCCTTCCCCCTGCCTCCCCATCTATTTGCTTTCTTCATTTCTCTCTCTTCTTTCTACCTCTTTCATTCTTTCTATCTCTCTTTCGCTTTCTCTCTGTCTTAAATAAATATCATTAGCAAACAAATAAATATCATTGGACAAATAAATATCATTGGACAAATAAATATCATTGGACAAATAAATATCATTGGACAAATAAATATCATTGGACAAATAAATATCATTGGACAAATAAATATCATTGGACAAATAAATATCATTGGACAAATAAATATCATTGGACAAATAAATATCATTGGACAAATAAATATCATTGGACAAATAAATATCATTGGACAAATAAATATCATTATTAATATCTGTTTTTACCCCTTTTGTTTTTATTTTTGGCGGTCTCATTTAATGTTAATAAAAATGTGTGTGTAATATTTGTCTATGTTTTGTGGCTCTCAGGCATCTGATGTTTATTCTTTGTGGCTCTTATGCTAAGCAAGTTTGGCCACCCCCTGATTTTTAGTCCAGTCAGATAACCATCTTGTCTGGTCATGTCGAGACACAAAAAGCTTAAAGAGAATGCCAGTTAAATGCTCCCTTTCTTAGGGACAGAAGAAGAAGATAACAATAAGAAGTTCTAAATGGCCCTGGTTGCAGTAGGAGAGTTTGGGCTACCAATCCACACTAGAGGCAAGAGAGATTTCCCCCCTCCCCAGTATACTGAACAGTTCCTTGCAGGGCTTTTTATCTGGAAAAAGAGGTGTTGGAAGTCTCAAGAGGGAAAGGAAGTTTTCAGTCCGTATATTGAAAACTCATGAACTTTTAAACACATTAAAAAGAATTTTGTCAAAGAGGTTCCAGAACTCCGTTCCAGCGTGTTCCCCCAGGAAAAAAGCCCTGGTTCCTTAATCAGATGCAGCAGAGGCCATTGTCTCTGAAGGCTGAAGGAAAACCAGGCTCCTGGAGAATATTAGCTGCTGGTTCCTAGAGGCAGGGGAGTGGCTAAAACGAAGCCATCCATTTGCCAAGGACTTGCATATGTCTTTCAGGATGAAGAACTGGCACCAAGCCAGAGAACAGAGTTAGGTCTGCCCCACGCACGTGCCAGGAGAAATCTCCCAGGCTCCTGCATGGTGCCGGAGCCTGGAACGGAAACCAAAAAGCTCCTTAACTCCCTGAGTCCTCTGATCCAACCATTATGCCTCTTTCTCCTTTCTGAAAGCAGCATCGATGTCTCCAGGAAACCCGCTCCGCACTTCACGTAGCCCCTTCTCTTGCTATGAGCGTCCACACCTCCAGTCAGTGAGACACCGTGTCTCCTTCTGAGAGAGACACCAAAGCTAAATAACCCTGTGTTATCTCGGCCTTTGTTTCCTTTTTCCCAGACCCCACCTCTGGGTACAGGCCTGTCTTTTATGGGGGTAAGAGGAAGGGGCTGAAGAGAGGATACAGCTGGGAAGGAAATGGACAAGGGCTATTTTTAGCAGTGACTGGATGGAGCCCTGGAGGGGAACGTCAGAGAGTGCCATGCCAATGACAGATGTTTCCGAGAGGAGAAAGGGATAAAGACAGGGTTATTGGATAGCGACAGGAGGGTTATTGGAAGGATAAAGAGGAGGGGGAAACTGCACACTAGGTCTTGAGCTCCTTGAAGGAAGGAAGGGATGACAGTGTAATAAATAACGGAGCTGGGGTTGGGGGAAGCCTACAGAATGCCCTCCATCCCGAATTCCAAATGTATAGTCTGGATACCAGAAGAGTATATGCAGGGGTCATTTAGTAGAAAAAGAGGTGCAGGAGCTCATTAGCATAACTCATTAGAATAACTCATTTGCATAGGCCGCACCCCCTGACATCACCAGAAGTGTGTCAGAAGGCAACACCCACCTCTTAGTCTCCACTGGACTGTTTAGGATTGCTATCCATTGCGGGGGGGAGGGACGTGCAGATCTGCCCTCACAGAGAAGGGAGAGCTTGTACCTGAATAAAACTTGGTCTTAAAGGTGCCACTCAACTGTTTTGGGCTGGGGGGGGGGGACTCTGCAATTTACCTGGCTGCTTCTTGCTCTGACTGAGGGATGCTGGGAGCAGGGGGTGGGGCTTGTTGCATGGGCTCTTTACTGCCGGAGCTCCGCTCCTGTGCGCTCCTGCAGGAAATGACCCCTGAGTATATGAATCCATCTACTTTTCTGCTCTACTGCTGACCATCAGCTTTAATCTGTGAGGGTAGCTGTGCTGAAGCTAGATTTGAGTCCAGTAGCACCTAAGAGACAGACCAACGAGGTTTTCAGGGCATAAGGTTTTGAGAGTCAAAGCTCCGATGAAGAGAGCTTTGACTCCTGAAAGCTTGCACCCCAAAACTTCATCACGTTACATGTTAATCTGCTGTTCATCCTCTATCTATAAGTTGGAATTCTGCCTTCTATTCCAATGTATTAGAAAAAGTGTGCTTTGCATGCGCAAGCTCATACCTTGAATAAACCTTTGTTGGTCTTAATGGTGCCACTGGTCTCTAAATTTGTTCTATCCCTAAACTTTTGTCGGTCTCTAAGATGCTCCTGAATCTAGTTTTAATTTTGGGTGATTCTGCATTGGCTTTTCCCTCTGTTGTTTTACCAGGCCCACATTGGAACAGAAAAGGTGAAGCTCAAAAGCACATTCAAATACCCCTGGGGCAATGCCATACTGACTGCGAAGTCACCCCTGACTGGCCATATAGCTATAAGGAAGGTACCATGAAACCCGATGATCAAAGAAAGTGAAAGTGGCATGCAGTGCAGAGGGTACCATAAAAATTCAATGATCAAAGAAGGTGAAACCAGCATGGAATGCAGAGGAGAATTTCTGTTCCAACATGGGTTTGCTAAAACAATGGAGGGAAAAGCCAATGCAGAATCACCTTTGAAACTTACACTGTCTTTGCCTGCTTGTCCAAGGAAATGCCTCTTCTAAGAGGGTGTGGCATGGTGAATCCAACCTGACCCCACAACGTTACAATGTTTGTATGTTTAAAATATTGAGAATTGCTTTTCATCTGTTCCCCTATAAACCAGGACACATAAGGACATAAGAACATAAGAGAAGCCGATGTTGGATCAGGCCAATGGCCCATCCAGTCCAACACTCCGTCACACAGTGGTCAAAAATACCAGGTGCCATCAGGAGGTCCACCAGTGGGGCCAGGACAAGAAACCCTCCCGCTGTTCCCCCCCCCCCAAACACCAAGAATACAGAGCATCACTTGCCCCAAAGTCCCTATCTATACCTTGTGGCTAATAGCCACCAATGGACCTCTGCTCCATATGCATATCTAATTCCCTCTTGAAGCCATCCATGCTTGTAGCCACCACCACTTCCTCTGTCAGTGAATTCCATGTGTTAATCACTCTTTGGGTGAAGAAGTACTTCCTTTTATCCATTCTAACCCGACTGCTCAGCAATTTCATGGAGTGCCCACGAGTTCTTGTATTGTGAGAAAGGGAGAAAAGTACCTCTTTCTCAGCCTGCTCTATCCCATGCATAATCTTATAAACCTCAATCGTGTCACCCCTCAGCTGTCATTTCTCCAAGCTAAAAAGCCCCAAGCGCTTTAGCCTTTCTTCATAGGGAAAGTGTTCTAACCAGGGGTCATTTTGTAGAAAAAGAGCTAGGGGAACTCCTAGTGAGCCCTGACCTGGATAGCTCAGGCTAACCTGATCTCATCAGATCTCAGAAACTAAGCAGGGTTGGCCCTGGCTAGTATTTGGATGGACAACCTCTGAGGAATACCAGGGGTGTGACACAGAGGCAGGCAATGGCAAGCCACCTCTTGCCTTATAAGAAAACCCAGGTCTAGCTGGCCACCTAGTGGTGCATAATGCTAAAAGGGAGCTAGAACTTTTGGCTGCCAGATAATCTTAGGATCTCCTGGCTATACTACACACAATGCCATACAATAATAATAACCCAGTGAGCTCCTGTGGCACAAGTGGGAATTCAAACCCAGGTCTCCCAGATTCTAGTCTGACAAAATAACAACTACTCTAGTGGCCTCCAGTCTCTCTGAGCCTGTGGGCACTTTTGGAATTCTGACATAGGGTGGTGGGCATCAATGTTCCCTCTAAGCTGTGGAGTCTTGTGAGCAAAAATTCTACTTTGTGAGCTACTGGAATTAAAGTTGTGAGTGAGCGATTTGGCTACTGCATAAATTAGTTTGCTCTGGAGCCGTCCTTCCTGAGCTAAGACAAAAATGTGTGAACCGGAGGCTAAAAAATGGTGAGCTAGCTCACACTAACTCAGCTTAGAGGGAACACTGGTGGGCATAGCCACAATATGGCTGCCAGAGAATCATAAGGTTGGAAGGGATCTCCGTGGTCATCTAGTCCAACCCCCTGCACAATGCAGGAAATTCACAACTATCTCCCCCTCCACACCTGATTGGGTCAACCATGAAATGGCAGGTAGTAAGGCTCTGCACAGGTCCAACAGTAACTCTTCCACGTTTCCAGTTGAAGATCGGTTGAACGGGACGCCTTTTAAAATGAACATAATGTTTTTTGCTGCAATACACACAGTTTATCTTCAGTCACACACTGTGACGACCCTTGTGCTGTGGCATCTGCTGCCAAAGCAACATTTTTAAAGACCCACACAGCCAATCGGATCTCCAGCGGCCAATCAGAAGCCATGCTGGAGAAAAGCCCCAGCTGGCCCCACCCATTTCCTCAGGGCTCTTTTGGTAGAAAAAGCCCAGCAGGAACTCATTAGCATAATAGGCCACACCCAACAGCAGGAACTCATTAGCATATTAGGCCACACCCCTGCCAGCACAGCTCATTAGCACATTAGGCTGCACCCCCATGTTACCAGAAGTGTGGTTATCCAGCCACACCCACCTTTTGCTTCTTATTCTGTTTACCTTGTTTGTTGTCAAAACCCAGGGCTTTTTTGTAGCAGGAACTCCTTTGCATGTTAGGCCACACACCCCTAATGTAGCCAATCCTAATGAGTTTCTGCTGTTGGGTGTGGCCTATTATGCTAATGAGTTCCTGCTGGGTGTGGCCAACTTGGGAGCCAGCCGGAACTCCGTTCCTGTGCGTTCCTGCCCAAAAATAGCCCTGTTTTTCCTAAAAATACTTGGCAGGTGCCAGGAAAGGTGCCGGGGGGAATCTTGGCACCCACAGGCACCACGTTGGGGACCCCTGCACTGCAATGTGCCAGCTCTCCTCTTACCTGTCGGGAAAGGGTGATGCCCTGCAGAAAGCTCAGGGGATGCTTGTTGTCAGCAAAGACTCAGAAAACAATGGAGGACTGTTATGATGCTGGCATCTCATCACATCCCTTCCAGGCAGAGAAGGAGGGTCCTTTCTCAGGCTCGCATGCAGGGGCAGGTTGCAAACCCCATTATCTGCATCTCTGCCCTTTTGAACAAAGGACAGGAGAGATAAATAAAGCACAATGGACTTTGCAGGGAGACAGAAACATCCTGTCTTCGTTCCTCTTTAGTAATCCCAGGTTATGGTCCCCTCCCTGAAACCACACCCCGGCACGGTGCCACAGAGTTCTCCATGACGCATGGGAACACATCATCCCTGTAAATAAACCTGGCAACAGATCATCAGAACCGAATCCCAGAGGTTAGTTTGGAGGTCACACTTCTGTCAGAGTTCTGTGCATTCCAGACGCTGATATCCACAACAGCTTTTGGGCACACACAGCTGCTGTACACAGAGCCAGACCACCGTTGCGTCAGGGCCAGTAGCCCTATTCAGACAGGACAGTGAACACATGTAGGGTTGCCAACATCCAGGAAACACCTGGAGATCTGCAATTACAATTGATCTCCAGACAACCATGGTCGGCTCCCATGGAGAAAATGGCTGCTTTGGAGGGTGGACTCTATGGCATTATATTCCGCCGCTGTCCCTCCCCTCCCCTCCCCAAACCCCGCCCTCCCCAGGCTCCACCCCGCAGTTCTCCAAGTATTATTCATCCCATTGCTGGCAACCCTACTGTACAACCCATGTACAGTGTGCGGTTGTTGTTGTTGTTTTTTTAAAATAAGAACTTTAAATAATTGTCATGTTACATGCAATGCATGCACCAGTTTGGTGTCGTGGTTAAGTGCACGGACTCTAATCTGGGAGAACCGGGTTTGATTCCCCCACTCCTCTACTTGCACCTGGCTGGATGACCTTGGGCAAGCCGTAATTCTGGCACAGCTGTATTTGAAAAAGGGCGGTTTCTGTCAAGAGTTCTCTCAGCCCCACCTACCTCACAGGGTGTCTGTTGTGTGGAGGGGAAGGGAAAGGAGTTTGTAAGCCGCTCTTAGACACCTTTGGGTAGTGAAGGGCGGGGTATAAATCCAATCTCTTCTTCTTCATGTGTGATGGAAATCCCACATTTGTCCAGGTATTGGTCCCCAGTGTCATTTAGAAAGTGAAAGCACGCTCATTTTTTTTGTCCAAACACATGTACACACATATATGCAGGAGGTATGTGCTTTCACTGAAACTACTCTTGCTGGCAGAGGCTCTTCAGGGTCCGAAGTTGAGGTCTTTCTCATCACGTCCTACCTCATCCTTTTACTTAAAGATACCTGGGAATGGGATTGAACCAGGGACCTTCTGCATGTAAAGTAAATGTTTAACCACTGAGCCGCTGCTTTTCATTCCAATTGTAGTATGGGATTTTACCCAACTAGAAGAGACCTTCTGCTCCAGAACTGTCCACACTGTAGCCCTCTGCAGGCTTTATGGTGGCGTTCTGTCCACATGTTGCTGGAGCCCACAAGCTGTGCATATTGGGAGCACGGGGGCCCTCTTGATGCATGTGATATGCACAACCCCTTAATGTGTGACTTGTGTAATGTGTTGAATTTCCATGTGGGTAGAGCTTCCAAAGACAGCTTCAAGAGGGGATTGGATAGGCATATGGAACAGAGGTCCATCAGTAGCTATTAACCAAAAGGTATAGATGGAACACTATGTCTGGGGCAGTGATACTCTGTATTCTTGATGCTTGGAGGGGCGACAGTGGGAGTGCTTCTGGAATCCTGGCCTCACTGGTGGATCTCTTGATGGCACATGGGTTTTGGCCACTGTGTGACGCTAGAGTGTTGGACTGGATGGGCCACTGGCCTGATCCAACATGGCTTCTCTTATGTTCTTATTTGCTCCTGGATGGCCCAGGCTAGCCTGATCTCATAAGATCTCAGAAGCTAAGCAGGGTTAGTCCTGGTTAGTATTTGGATGGAAGACCACCAAGAGAGTCCATGTAGAGGCAGGCAATGGCAAAACACCTCTGACTGTCTCTTGTTTCGAAAACTCCATGAGGGGTTGCCAGGTCGACATTGGGTCCAGATCAAGAGAGGTGGTAGTTCTGCTCTATTCTGCTATGGTCAGGCCCCACCTGGAGTACTGTGTCCAGTTTTGGGCACCACATTTTAGGAGGGATGTTGACAAGCTCAAGCGTGTCCAGAAGAGGGCAACCAGGGTGGGGGGAGGGTTGGAATCCAAGTCTTATGAGGAAAGGATGAAAGAGTTGGGTATGTTTAGCCTGGGAAAGAGAAGGCTTAGAGGGGACATGATTGCAGTCTTCAAGTATTTGAAGGGCTATCATGTAGAAGATGGAGCAGATCTATTCTCTCTTGCTCCGGATTGCAAGACTAGATCTCATGGGTGGAAATTACAAGGGAGTCGTTACCGGCTAAATATCAGGAGAAACTTCCTAACTGTAAGAGTGGTTGAGCGGTGGAACAGACTGCCTCGGGAGGTGGTGGATGTTCCTTCGCTGGACATTTTCAAGCGGAGGCTGGATGACCATCTTTTGGGTATGTTGTAGGTATGTAGGGCTATCTTTCGGCTATGCTCCTGCAGAGTGCAGGGGGGTGGACTAGATGACCTGCAAGGTCCCTTCCAACTCCTACATTCTATGATTCTATGACTTGATGGCACTTTATACATACTCAGAGGTCCCATTCACTGGAATCAGTTCAGGTTCACCTGAATGGAATGTCTACTTGCACGGATAGTCCATGCGTTGCTCAGTCCACGTGTTATGGGACTGTGCATCTTATCCTCTCAAAACATGTCGCGAGCAGGCTCCTGCCATGAGTGAATGGAATGCCACCATAACATTTGTTTTAGTCAAGACTTTGTGAGGGAAGGGGGGGGGTACATTTTCTGGAATTTGAAAGCAAACATATTCCTGAGAATAAACATTTTCTCCATTACTGAATGGGATTTCTTTTCATGGATATCTGGAGGATAAAACAAGAACTTGTAAATAAATGTCTTTTTAAAAATCTGTCAGCAGCTGACTCAGAAAAAACACTTCCCCATCCCAGATAGCAGAACATGTTGGGCCCGTGCAGATCCAGTTTTCAATGACTATGCTGATTCTCATGGGGTTAATCAGGTGGCTAAGGGATTTTCAGGAAATCCCCCCCCCATCAGCTGACCTCATACTGCTTTGGTTTATCCCCTGATTTCCACACATATTTTTGTGTCTTTAGTTTTCTCTCCAGTTTCTTTTTTCCCCCCGAGTTCTTCTGGGGCTTTTGAGACCACTTTTGCTCCGATGTTTTTCTGGAAGACAATTCTGAGTGGGCTTTGTTAAGTCGTGCGCTTAACAAAGAAGTCGGAGAGTGATTCAGCAAGAATGCGGTTTATTCTTCAGCTCTGTTACTTCTCCGGTACGGTACAACGATCGCCAGCCAGAACCCATCATTCGAACC
>NW_015163748.1:63709-70194 GCF_001447785.1 Gekko japonicus | reverse complement strand
CTGCCCTTGAGAGAACAGCTCTGAAAGAACTTGTGACTGACCCAAGGTCATGCCAGCAGCTGCATGTGGAGGAGTGTGGAATCAAACCCAGTTCTCTCAGATTAGTGTCCGCACTCCTAACCACTACACCAAACGGGCTTTCAAGAATATCAGGAGTAATGCGTGTAGAAAAGGTCCCAATCTTTCTGAAGTAAATGAAATAAAAATGTCAGGAAAGATGTTTCCAAGTGCTATCCCTGCAATGGTTTTGATGGATGAATAGAATGATAATCCCCCCCTACTTCCCGAAAACTCTTGATTCCAAAATGTGGAAGCTTCAGGGCATGGCCACCATAAGGGAAAACAGTGATCCAAAGTTTGAAGGTGCATAATAATATGTCTAATAATATGTCTCTGGGGAGCACTTTAAGGCAGGGGACTTGACACCGATGTAGTGGACGTGCTTGGCATTCAAAAAGGCACCATTTCACTCTCTGGATTTGGGGCAGCAGGTGTAAAGACAGGTTCTCCATCAATCGGCAGTCAGAGAAGCAATCCTCTAAGTAAGTTGTGGAGTCTTCGGAGCACAAATTCTACTTCATGAGCTACTGGCATTCAAGTTGTGAGCGAACGATTTGACTGGTGCATAAATTAGTTTGCTCTGGAGCCCTCCTTCCTGAGCTAAGACAAAAATGTGTGAGCCGGAGGCTAAAAAACTGTGAGGTAGCTCACAGTAACTCAGCTTAGAGGGGACATTGCAGAGAAGACCATAGCCAGTCACTATTATGTGGCTTTGATTGACGCTTAAAAAAAAAATCTTCCTACATGTAGCATCCCTGTTAAAACAAGTTCAAGTGTAAAGTCCCCTGAGGGAGTTCTCCTTGCCTCAACCAGCGTCACTGTTTAAAACTCAGTCAGTGTTCCCTCTAAGCTGAGTTAGTGTGAGCTAGCTCACAGTTTTTTAGCCTCCGGTTCACACATTTTTCTCTTAGCTGTCAGGACACACAGCCAAACAACGAAGTACACGCTTCCAGGAAGGTTTTACTTTTATTGAAAAGCCATAGATGCAATAACATGAACACTGTTAGGAATGGTGGGCTACCTGTGCGCATAATGGGATATAAGGCATTCGTATGCGCCTCCCCCCCCCCAGCAATACCCAATTAGGTGGGCTCCCATGCGTGGGAGACTGCAAGACTCTCTAACGGTTGCGAAGCTGGGAACGGAGAAGCTCCCACAGACGATAGACACCACAATCTCCTCCAGTAAAACTTTATAGATAAGTGTTGCAGCTTTGAAGCAATTAAGCACATGGGAAGGAATGCAAAGCAATTAGAAAACATCTCCACCCTCATGGCAGCGTAGCTGACATTAGCTCAGGAAGGAGGGCTCCAGAACAAACTAATTTATGCAGCAGCCAAATCGCCCGCTCACAACTTTAATGCCAGTAGCTCACAAAGTAGAATTTTTGCTCACAAGACTCCACAGCTTAGAGGGAACATGAAGTTACTAAGCCACTGCAATTTCTACCAGCTTGTCTCTGCACACACACATTAAAAGTTAATAATTTATTTCACGCATGCTCCACCAGGAAGGGAGGGGAGGAATTCTGCTTTTCCAGTTTGCTGTTCGCTGTCTGGTCACCTGGAGGTGAGGATCATTCACTGCCAGGGCATTTTTGTGTGGAAAAAGAGGTGGCGGAACTCTCAAGAGAGAAATGAAGTTTTCAGTCTGTATACTGAAAACTCATGAACATTTAAAGATTTTTAAAAGAATTTCGTCAAAGAGGTTCTGGAACTCCGTTCCAGTGCGTTCCCCCAGGAAAAAAGCCATGTTCACCACAGTTGTCCAAGCAAGTGGCTGGTTCTATAAGTCTACTTCTTCCGTTGTCCTCAAGGTGCAGCAGAGGGGCTGAGGGGTCTAAGAGCCAGCATGGCATAGGGGCTAAGAGCGGTGGACTCTAACCTGGAGAACCGGGTTTGATTCCCCACTCCTCCACATGCATCTGCTGGAGTGACCTTGGGATAGTAACAGTTCTCTCAGAGCTATTCTCTCAACAGCAGTTCTCTCAGAACTCTCTCAGCCCCACCTACCTCACAGGGTGTCTGTTGTGGGGAGAGGAAGCAAAGGAGATTGTAAGCCACTCTGAGAGTCCGAGTGAAGGGCAGGGGTATAAATCCAATCTCCTCCACCTCCACCTCCTCCTTCTCCCCTGGTGCCCACCAATTGTGTTTAGAAAGAGGGCGGGGGCCAGGTGGTATACTTGCCCAGCAATAAGCTGGGCAGATTAAATAATGTTTAATGTTAAAATAATGTTATTTCAGTGGCAGCTGCCAGCACAGTGTTTGTTTTATTCTCTCTCACTCCTCTTTCCCAGTATATACACATATATATTAAAAATTATCCCTCTTCTTTCCTGTGCTTAGGCTTGGTCTTCTGTGGCAGCCATTTTGTGTTTGCACCCACCACAGGCTCAAGAAGGTTGGAGATCCCTGCCATGGACTGTTTCCCATTATGCGCCTCGTTCTGGGCTTAACAGATGGTGACTTGCTTGCCATCTGTTCTTATTTTATGGACTAGTAAATGTATTTAAAGTCAACAGAAGTCAGTCAACATCACAGACTTGAGAGTATACATGTATTTGATCAGGGAGTTATTTTATAAACTATGGGTTTATAAAACAAGTTCCTTCAGTGGTGGGAGGAAAAGTCCAAGGTCAGCAGTCTCTCCCTCCTTGCTTTTGAATATCGAAAACAGAAAAATCTTGACACAAAACAATAAAATGTGACAGAATGTAACATAGATACAAAACAAAACTCCACGGATTTCTCTTCTGCTCCCTGCTGACTCATGTCATATTAGAAAAGAGGAAGAGTCCAGTAGCACCTTAAAAACTAGCAACATTTGAGGCAGGGTAGGAGCTTCCATAAGTCCCTGCTCACTTCTTCAGACATATCAGGTATACATTGGACTCTTGCTCTTTTCTACTGCTACAGACAGACTAAACACAGCTACTCATCTTGATCATATCACATTGTTAAAGGTTTATCAGTGTAACACAGAAATCTTTCTCTCTCTCTCTCTCTCTCTCTCTCTCTCTCTCTCTGGTCTGTCAGCAATTTGTCTCTGAAAAAAACCCCTTCCATCTACATTAACCTCAGAAACTGGAACTTCCTTAGCAGCTTCACTCAGAACCGACAGATAAAAATTACATAAATTGGACCTTCCCTCACCCCGTGTCAGATGATCTTACATGACTTGTTGGTTCTTCTCAAGCAGTGTCTGTGTGGTGCCTATTTAGGATCAGGACCACTGTGCACAGGCAGAAGGGGCTTCTCCTCGGCATTATTTCCCCTAACTTGAAGCATCCCCAGGAGGTCATCACATGGGGAACCCCCCTTGTTCACTGGGATAGATTTCTCCAGCAGGTCCAACAATCCTCCCCAGTTTTAGTGCTGTGAAATGGTGCATGGGGGACCACATGCACAATGATTGCGATCCTAAATAGGCACCACAGGTGTAAGAACTGAGAAGAACCCACAACTCATAGACAAAGGTTGAGTCCAGTGGCCTCTTTGAGACCAACAAAATTTAATTCTGGGAACAAGCTTTCGTGTGCATGCACACTTCTTCAGACGCTTATTCCCTGCCTGCCCTCCCTCTCATGATCTGCCAAGTTCACAGAATCAGCATTGCTGTCAGATGGCTATCTAGCCTCTGCTCAAAAACGTCCAAGAAGGAGAGCCCACCACTTCCCGAGGAAGCCTGTTCCACTGAGGAACCACTTTAACTGTCAGGAAGTTCTTCCTAAGTTTAGCTGAAAACTCTTTTGATTTAATTTCAAGCCGTTGGTTCTGGTCCAACTTTCTGGGGCAATAGAAAACAACTCCACACCATCCTCTGTATGACAGCCCTTCAAGTTCTTGAAGACGGTTATCATATCACCCCTCAGTGGTCTCCTCTCCGGGCTAAACATACCCAGCTCCTTCAACCTTTCCTCATAGGACTTGGTCTCCAGACCTCTCACCAACTTTGTTACTCTCCTCTGGACACATTCTAGCTTGTCTGTATCCTTCTTAAATTGTAGTGCCTAAAACTGAACACAATACTCTAGGTGAGGTCTAATGAGAGCAGAGTAAAGCGGTACCATCACTTCGCTTGATCTGGACATTAAATGTTCTGTTGATACAGCCCCAAATCACATTTGCCTTTTTAGCATGCTGAGTCAGGTTTTCAATTCCTCCACCTGACATCCCCTTGTTAGGAAGGGTATTGATTCTGTGGCTACTTAGATATCTTAAGCTCAGATACCGTTCCCTGACAGCACCACTCCCTACTCCTCCTCAACGATTTCTTCCATGATGTCACTACACCATCCATCCATGCATCCACCCAATCTCTATGAAAAGAAGACTAAGACCACTCTCCTGTGTATGGGCCCAATTAGGTATCCTCCAAGAGGTTTGTGAGTAGAATCTCCCATGATTTTGAAGAGCTAAAAGAAACCATGAGAATAATGATTAATAAATAATAATAATTATTGTATGGCAGTGGGTATTGTATAGTCAGGAGAGCCTAAGATTGTCTGACAGCCTGAAGTTCTACCTCTTTTTGCATTATGCACCAATAGGTGGTGAGCTTGACTTGGGCTGAGAGAGCTCTGGGAGCTGTGATTAGCCCAAGGTCACCTAGCTGACTTCATGTGGAGAAACGGGGAATCGAACCCTGTTCTTCAGATTAGAGTCCACTGCTCTTAACCACTGCCTCTTAACTACACCAGCTCTCTAAACCATGAGAGGAGGAAAATGATTTGGGCCAACATCACGAGGGAGGTATTTTTAAACTCTCTCCTATCATGCCGTCCCCCCAAATTTTATTGTCTCTCCTCCTCCTGCCACCACTGGCATTGCAGGGGAAACCAGACAGGAAACCACCTGACCCCTAGTGGTGTCCTCCCTTCTAAGGAGAAACAAGAGCTGAGAATGGGGAAGGGGTTGAAACCGGAGCTTAAAAATCCTAACTTGAAATAGAACTGTGAAGCGGTGAGATTGGGAGGGCTTTGAGGTTGCAGAGGAGAGCTGTTCCCTGAAATCTTTTCCCTGGAGAAGATGCCAGGTACTGAGCTTGTGTGCCAAACAGCCAGGAAGGGCCACATCCTGAGTCAGACCATTTGTCCATCAAGGTCTGTATTGTCTGCTCTCCTGGATCTCAGATGGAAGCCTCTGATATCAGCTGCTACCTGATCCTTTTAAAAGGAGATGCAAGAACCCAGGACCTTCTACATGCCAATCAGATGCTCTGCCATTGAGATACAGCTGTTCTCCTCAACAAGACCACATGAAGCTGCCTAATCCCATGTCAGACCACTCATCTGTCAAGGTCTGTGTTATCTGCTGTGCTTGGCAGTGGCTCTCCAGGGTCTCAGGTGGAGGTCTTTCACATCAGCTCCTGCCTGATCCTTATAACTGGAGATGGAAGGGCTTGAACCAGGGACCTTCTGTATGTGAAGCAGATGTTCTACCACTGAGCCATGGCCTCAGTTGAGGTGGCTTGCTTTGATTACTGGTGTATCTCTGGGACCTTGGGAGGAGATCATCCCAAGCCCTGGAACCTGGGGCCCTTTTGACTGAGGATATCAGTGTTTGTGCTTGTGGAGAGGAGGGGCTGTGGCTTAGCATCTGCTTGGCAGGCAGAAAGTCTCAGGTTTAATCCGCAGCAGCATCTCCAGGTAAAAGGATCAGGTAGGAGGTAATGGGAAGGACCTCTGCTTGAGATCTTGGAAAGCCAATGCAGTGCCAACTGGAGATCTTACATGTCACGTTTATGAAAAGGTTCTGAAGCATCCAGGAAAGATGGAGCAACTGTGACCAGTGTTCCCTCTAAGCTGGGTTCGTGTGAGCTACCTCCCAGTTTTTTAGCTTCTGTCTCACATGTTTTTGTCTTAGCTCAGGAAGGATGCCTCCAGAGCAAATTAATTTATGCAGTAGCCAAATCGCTCACTCACAAAGTAGAGGGAGCATTGAATGCCAGTATGCAGGGCTATTTTGGGGCAGGAACGCACAGGAACAGAGTTCCGGCTGGCTCCCAAGTTGGCCACACCCAGCAGGAACTCATTAGCATAATTAGCCACACCCAACAGCTACATTAGGGGTGTGTGGCCTAACATGCAAAGGAGTTCCTGCTACAAAAAAAGGCCCTGGGTTTTGACAACAAGCAAGGTAAACAGAATAAGAAGCAAAAGGTGGGTGTGGCTGGATGACCACACTTCTGGTAACATGGGAATGCGGCCTAGTATGATAATGAGTGGTGCAGTCAGGGGGTGTGGCCTAATATGCTAATGAGTTTCTGCTGCTGGGTGTGACCTATTATGCTAATGAGTTCCTGCTGGTCTTTTTCTACAAAAAAAAGCCCTGCCAGTATGAATAGACGATACTGGCCATCATAGTGTTGGAGTGAGCGACTCAGTATGCCTGGACATTGGGGGGGTTGGGGGGGTACTGCATCAC
>NW_015163748.1:61840-62585 GCF_001447785.1 Gekko japonicus | reverse complement strand
GGTAAAGGTTCCCGTGCTCGAAAGCCAGTCGAGTCCGACTCTAGGGTTGTGGTGCTCATCTCCGTTTCAAAGCCGAAGAGCCAGCGCTGTCCGAAGACGTTTCCGTGGCCATGTGGCCGGCATGACTAAACACCAAGGCGCACGGAACGCTGTTACCTTCCCACCAAAGTGGTACCTATTTATCTACTCGCAATTTCTTGCTTTAGAACTGCTAGGTTGGCAGGAGCTGGAACTAGAGATGGGAGCTCACTCCATCATGCAGCACAGAGTCAGTGTTACAGATTATTAAAATGCACGCCATAAAGCAAAATTATTCGAAATACACAATGCAACATTTCTGAGCTAAGCTTTAAAACCCACACGAGAAGTAGGGCTATTAACTGGATAAATCCCACTGCATAATTGGAATAAATCAGGACTATCAAAAAAATAATTTTCCAGATTGTGGTTGTTTGTGGTCCAATATCTCTGCAAGCAAGGTCAGAATGAACTGTAGCTCTGTGCCATGTATATCCACATTCAGAAAGCAACGCTCCTGCTAATGGATAGAACTGGATGTTTGTTTCAATGTCGAAAAGTGTTTTATTTGACAAATGGATGCCTGATTGGATTAAAATTCAGCAAGGACTGAGATGCATGTTTTGTTTTAAAGTATATCCTTCCCATTCAGATTTTAAAACCGAAATCTGATCACTTTTGGAAGGCAACACCTCAAACTGACATTCGAAAACGTTGCTTAGTTTAG
>NW_015163748.1:59648-61830 GCF_001447785.1 Gekko japonicus | reverse complement strand
AGTAGACCTGGAAGTCAAGTCACAGGTGACTTATGGTGACATGGTTGCCAACTCTGGTTTTAGAATTTCCTGGAGATTCTTTGGGTGCATCCTGGAGATGGCAGGGATTGGAGACGAGCAGGACCTTAGTGGGGTACAGTGCCGTAGAGTCCATCCTCCGAAGCAGCCATTTGCTCCAGGGGAACTGATCTGTATAATCTGGAGATCAGTTGAAATTCCTGGAGTGCTCAGGGCCCCCACCTGGAGTTTGGCAACCCAATGGTGACTCCTCCGGTTTTTCAAGGCAAGAGATTAAGAGAGGTGGTTTGCCACAGCCTGCCTCTGCGTAGCCGCCTTGGGCTTCCCTGGTGGTTTCCCATCCAAGTCCTGACCAGGGCTGACCCTACTTAGCTTCCAAGATCTGATGAGATCAGACTCGCCTGAGACCTCAAATAAACCCAGGACCTTTTAACACCAAGCTATGACAACAAGCATGACGGAGTGAGCTCCCGTCTCTAGTTCCAGCTCCTGCCAACCTAGCAGTTCGAAAGCAAGAAATTGCAAGTAGATAAATAGGTACCACTTCAGTGGGAAGGTAACAGCGTTCCGTGCGCCTTGGTGTTTAGTCACGCCGGCCACATGACCACCGAAACGTCTTCGGACAGCGCTGGCTCTTCGGCTTTGAAACGGAGATGAGCACCGCAACCCTAGAGTCGGATTCGACTGGCTTTCAAGCAAGGGAACCTTTACCTTTACCTTTATGACAACATTACATCCTAGAATCTTCTACTGCAAGGGATTGGGAGGGGGGGATACATCTGGGATCAGTTGCTGCATCAACAATGCCTGTAAAGTTGGTTCCATCACAAGAGGATTGCTTGCATTATAGGTCAGCCCTGACTCTGTGTCCACAGATTAGAGGACTTTGCCTTCTAGGGAGACCAAATTTCCTACCTGATGCATTTCTTCTCTCCTAGGGACTGTCTACAGCACCAAGGAATCTCTGGAGATTATTCCTAGCAATGGAGAGGTGCAGTTGGGCGAGATGGCCATTTTCTTGTGCAAAGGTGAAATCGGATTATCCACCCACACAACCTTGTGTCTGTCCAACCCAAAAGACTTCCCTAAAGATTTCTTTTCTCTGTCTCTCTATTTCATGCATGTTTACTAATTCACAGTGTTGTTTAAATCTGGCTTTTCAGTTGGAAGGTCTTCAAGGCAGCTAACATATCAGTACCACCAACATCTACAATTAGCATACACAACAAAAACTGTTAGGCAAGATTGCATGCCACAGTTTAGATACTGCTGAGCACCTGGGTGGTTAGTTGGGGAGGAGCAAAGATTTAATCTGGCACTTAGAGAGAGAGCCTCGACTCCTGATGAATCTGCATGGGAGATTTTACAACCAGGGAGCCATCACTGAGAAGGCCCTGTCCTTAGTGGTCACCTCCAGAGCTGGGGGCATCTAGAATAAGATCAGTGAATAAGATCTTAACAGTTAGGCAGGTTCTTATGGGAACATGTGTGTCCATCAGGCAAGAACATCAGAACATAAGAGAAGCCATGTTGGATCAGGCTAATGGACTGTTGAATGCAACACTCCGTGTCACGCAGTGGCCAAAACCCAGGTCCCATCAGGAGGTTCACCAGCGGGGCCAGAACCCCAGAAACTTTCCCACTGTTGCCCCCCATGCACCAAGAATACAGAACATCACTGCCCCAGACAGAGTGTTCCATCTATACCTTGTGGCTACTCATGGACCTCTGCTCTATTTTGCTTATCCAATCCCCTCTTGAAGCTGTCGATGCTTGTAGCTGCCACCACTTCCTGCAGCAGTGAATTCCACGTGTTAATTACTCTTTGGGTGAAGAAGTCCTTCCTTTGATCTGTTCTAAGTCTGCTTCTCCTTAACTTCATTGAGTGCCCATTAATGGGAGACAACCCATTTATGCCTTTACAGATCCATAGCTGTACTCTGAATTGTACCCTGAAATAAATTATCGCTGGTGAAACATGGTTGTCTTTACTTGTTCCTGTCATCAGCCTAACTACCATTTACTGAACTTCCGTTTTCTGAACTGAGCTTTCACCCTTTTACTTCCGATACCTAACCTATCTAAATAACAAGCCCACTCTTCTTCATGCTAGACAGATGCAACCAGGTGTGCTGTGTCCACATGACCAGATGCTTTAAGAAAG
>NW_015163748.1:8952-58885 GCF_001447785.1 Gekko japonicus | reverse complement strand
GAGAGGACACGGACACTGGTTAGAAGTCCAGAAAACAGGTTGATGGAACAGGGCCTGGTTAGCCTGGAGAAGAGGGGGAAGAAATGCTCATGATCTTTAAATACTTGAAGGGCTGTTACATAGAAGAGGGCAAGGATGTATTCTCTGCTGCTACAGAGGGCTAAATCTAATGGGTATTTAAGTGATAAGAGGGCAGAACTTGGTTGGTCATTAGAGGGGAAAAAACTTTCCCAACAGTGAGAGTGTTTCGACAATGGAACCAGCCACCTAGGAGAATGACGGCTCTTCTTCACTGGAGGTCTTAAAGCAGAAACTGTACAGCCGTCTGTTGGGGATGATTTCGTTCGAATTTCTTGCACTGAGTGGGAGGGGGGACTAGATGGCCTCTAATATCCCTTCCATATCTACAAATTCTTATCCTTTTTGTTTTAAAACCTCATCTTGCCTCTTCTGTTCCAGTCAGACGTTCTGCTGTACTAACTGTTAATATGTTTACTCCTATACTTTGCAGTGAGAGGAAGTGGGGAAGCCAGTTTAGAATGGATCGACCCCGAGGGGGAAGAAATCTCAGAGGATCTGGACAAACCATACAAAGTGAAAAAGATTGACGAAGTGTCCCAGGAGCTGGTCATGAATCTAACAGACCCAAGCAGTGGTGGGATCTTCCAGTGCAAAGGGGAGTTTGACAGCGGAGAGACGGTCACCGTCCCGATCAAAATCCGTGTGGTCCGTAAGTGACATTGATGGGAAATACCCAGTGAACCACCGAGCCTTCAAAGAAGTGTCCAAAGTCACCAGGGCCATTTCTGCAGTCGTGAAATCCCCCACATTGACATTTTAAAATCTGTGCATTCTGTGGAATTTTCTGTGGTAGATTTTTCCTCACCAGGTGCAAACCAAAAGTTTTCTCCTTCTGTCCCCCGCATTTTCAGAACTTGCTAGAGCTGGGGATTCCAAAAACACGGGGAAAGAAGGAGAAAACTTGTGCAGTGTTGGCTCAGATGGATCATGTGGGAAGGAGAATAAAAGAACTGGGTAAATCTGCAGGGGGCTTAGTCTGTCAGGGCTTGCCCCCAGAGGATCTTGGGCATTGTAGTCTGTTGAGAATTCTGTTGGAGAGTCTGTCTGCCTCCTCACAGGACTACGGTTCCCAGGCTTTCCTGGGGAAAGAGAATGAATGTTAACCCCCATGAAGAAGAGTGAAGAGACAGAAGAGACTGGATTTATACCTCCCCCTTCACTCGGAGTCTCAGAGTGGTTTACAGTCTCATTTCCCTTCGCCTCCCACAACAGACACCCTGTGAGGTAGGTGGGGCTGAGAGAGCTCTTTTGAGAACTGCTCTTGAGAGAACAGCTCTGAAAGGACTTGTGACTGACCCAGGGTCACACCAACAGCTGCATGTGGAGAAGTGGGGAATCAAACCTGGTTCTCCCAGATTAGAGTCCATGCTCCTAACCACTGCCCCAAACTGGCTCCCTTAGTGTCTGCATGTACAGAGGTATCTTTGGGGAGAGGTCTTGGAACTTGCTGGTTTTCTGCATACTCACCCTAGTGAGCTGATATGCCGGGGATTGAGCTGGGGGCCTTCTGCATGCCAAGCAGCTGTTCTATCACTAAGCCATGGCCTCTCCTCAGTTTTGTTTGTCGTATCTAACCCACCTTTCTACAGAGTGCTTGCACACTGCAGACCATGGGAGATCTGTGGCAGATGAGAACTAGGTGTAGGGGTTAAGACCACGGACTCTAATCTGGGAGAACTGGGTTTGATTCCCCACTCTTCCACGTGCAGCTGCTGGCGTGACTTTGGGTCAGTCACAAGTTATTTCAGAGCTCTTCTCTCAGGAGCAGTTCTTGAAAGAGTTATCTCAGCCCCACCTACCTCACAGGGTGTCTGCTGTGGGGAGGGGAAGGGAAAGGAGTTTGTAAGCCGCTCTGAGACTCCTCCAGGTAGTGAAAGGTGGGGTATAAATCCAATCTCTCCAAACTCTCTCTCTCTCACTCAGACTCTGTGATGTGTTTGTGCCTTTTCCATTACAGTGGAATGTATTTAGCCTGATGCAGTGGGGAGGGTTGGCTGGCTCCCATGTGGTGTGATGTTGTTCTTTGCCCTCAGTTTCTGGCCTCTCCTTCTACCGAATAAAACTGTTCCATAAACAACGACTGGGTGTTGTTGATCAACAGAAGAGGCATATTGCCAAAGAACATTACAGACTCCATGAGTGGGACCCCATTGGGGAGAAAAGTGGGATACCAGGGCTCTTTTTGTAGAAAAAGCCCAGCAGGAACTCATTAGCATAATAGGCCACACCCAACAGCAGAAACTGACATCACAGCTCATTGGCATATTAGGCCACACCCCCATGTTGCCACACCCACCTTTTGCTTCTTATTCTGTTTACCTTGTTTGTTGTCAAAACCCAGGGCTTTTTTGTAGCAGGGGCTCCTTTGCATGTTAGGCCACACACCCCTAATGTAGCCAATCCTAATGAGTTCCTGCTGTTGGGTGTGGCCTATTATGCGAATGAGTTTCTGCTGGGCGTGGCCAACATGGGAGCCAGCCGGAACTCCGTTCCTGTGCGTTCCTGCCCAAAAATAGCCCTGTAAATATCAAAATACTAATCATCAGCACGGATTGCTCCCCCCCCCATTCTACCTTTCCCCCTTTCTGTTTCTGGTCCAGAGAGACCCAAATTTGTTTCTGAGATGGACCCCGAGAAGGAAGTGACAGAAGGCTCAATAGTGAACTTTCACTGCCAGGCCATGGGCATCCCACCGCCAACGGTCAGGTGGCTTTTTGGAAACCAGGACCTCAGTCTTCTTGGGGATGGTGAGTAGAGGTGTTGGGTAGAAGACCACCGAGATAGAAAGTCCACCAGCACTACTGCTGACAGCCCCTTTCTTCTGCCCAGCACAGGTCGCATCCTTGTGGACAGTGGGCTACTGGTTATAGAGAACATTCAACCTTCAGACACTGGAGTCTACAGCTGTGAAGCCAGCACTGAGGACCGGAAGGAAGTGGCTTTCACAAATGTCACACTCCACGTTAAGTGTAAGAGACGTTCTGTGCCTTAACTCTCTGCGGAGGTGGGGAACATCGGCCTGTATAAGGAAGGCAGGATTTCAGACTGGGATTTGGGACGTGGAATTGTTATCTGATCCAGGGTGAAGCTTGTGACATGGGGAATGGATGAGTCTATGAATCTGTAAAGGTTTCCCTTGCTCGAAAGCCAGTCGAATCCGACTCTAGGGGGTGGTGTTCATCCCCGTTTCCAAGCCGAAGAGTCAGCGCTGTCCAAAGACTTCTCCATGGTCATGTGGCCGGCATGACTAAACGCTGAGGTGCAAGGAAGGATGTAAATATGAAGGGATACCAGTAGTCTGCCTGTTCCCTGTTGATAGGGTGTAGGAGAATCAGGTTCCAAATAGACCTCTATAGAATTCCAATACAGGCTTGTGAAGTCTCAGCTCCCCTTGGGGCCATGCAAGGAAGGGAGAACGAATGTAACACTTCGGTCTCTACCAATGTTCCCTCTAAGCTGTGGAGTCTCGTGAGCAAAAATTCTACTTTGTGAGCCACTGGCATTAAAGTTGGGAGCAGCTTGCTCTGGAGCCATCCTTCCTGGGCTAAGACAAGAATGTGTGAGCCGGAGGCTAAAACAATATGAGCTAGCTCACACTCACTCAGCTTAGAGGGAACACTGGTCTCTACTTTGTATTGCTGTTCAAAACTGGGCTTCGCTTCTCTTATTAGCATTTTATAAGGAAAAAAATGTGTTCTTAAAGGACACCTCTTTTGTCATTTGAAACGCTAACAGCAGAATGGGGGAAGCGGATTTTAAATTACAAAACCAAGTAGAGGTTGAAGGGTTTAACACACTCTCCCTTCTTTGCAAGGCCCCCCCGAGGCAAAATGAGGCTGCACCAGCCTGCAATTTGTCTTGCATGGATGGAAGGAGACAGGTGAGCTTCGTCTTGTCAGCTTCAGCCTTCTGAGGTGGGATATTCTGGATTTTGTAGGGAATTTTCCAAAGGGTGGTTTGCTTGGAACAAATGCAAACTGACTTCCTATCTATCCCAGAAAAACTAAAAAAAATTCATGTCACGAAGCCTATGCAGTAGTGGGAGGAGTCTGAGCAGTTTATCCAATCAGCTTGGGCTGTATCTTTTCAAGCTGTGAGAGCCAGTTTGGTGCAGTGGTTAAGAGTGCGGACTTTAATCTGGGAGAACTGGGTTTGATTCTCCTCTCCTCCACATACAGCTACTGATGTGACCCTGGGTCAGTCACAAGTTCTCTCAGAGCTGTTCTACCAAGGTGTATAGAAATATTGATTTCTAAAAGCCCCTGTCTTCCCCTGGGATGTCTTGCTGATATCCTGTTGTGCTTTGTTTCCTGTTGAAGCCATATGGCCTCACATTTGGCCGGAGAAACTTTATAGCCCTGCCATATAAGAACACATTCTTCACACTTCCATGCTGGAAGCTAGGCCAGCGTGCAAAAAGTCACGTAGTCGATGGGGAGACTGGAGTTGGGGTCACCTGACTGCGGAGGGAGTCTCCAAACGTCCAGCCTATCCCCACTTGCACCCATGACAACCAACAAACTGGCCACTCCCCTGCCCACTCGGTTAAAATATTGTGCATCTCTGGGAAGAGTTGCTAATGTGTTAAGTCCCAGATGCCAGCTGAGAGATTTGAATCTCTGCTCTGAGCTGGAGGGGATTATAGACTACTGTAGAGATTCTGGTGGCATATTGTTCTGAATCCAGAAAGGGTAGCCTACCTCTCTGGGTTGTTGTTTAATGTATTGTAAAAGTATGGGATTCCCCTCTCATTCCTGGACAGGCTTGAGGGGCAGAATCCTATACACAAGGGCATTTCTCTCAGAGCTTTCTCAGCCCCACATACCTCACAGGGTGTCTGTTGTGGGGAGAGGACAGGAAAGGAGATTGTAAACTGCTCTGAGACTCCGAGTGAAGGGTGGATCCAATCTCCTCCTCCTCCTCCTCCTTGCTGTCCACCAGGAAATTTCTCTGTAAATTAAATGGCCAGTCCACCCTTGATTTTCTGGAACATTGGATGATAACTTTATAACTGAGGTTTATCCAAACACATTTCCCCATGCCAACTTTTCAAAGGGAACATGGCAGCCGGGAGTGGGACTAGCTGCAACATATAGCTTAAGAAGAGGGTGTATGGGAGAGTGCTACTTGATGCCATCTGGTTTGCCTTCCCAGTTACTCCCAGGATAGAGCTCCTGCCAGATGAACTGCTCGGCACCCCCCAGATTGGGAACCCCATGCAAGTCAACTTCACCGTCTTGGCCAACCCTGTCCCATCCGTTTCCGTCTCTTGGAAGGGCGAAGTTTTTGAA
Source organism: Gekko japonicus (assembly GCF_001447785.1). NCBI lineage: Eukaryota > Metazoa > Chordata > Lepidosauria > Squamata > Gekkonidae > Gekko > Gekko japonicus. The sequence goes on along the minus strand of NW_015163748.1, from coordinate 53,513 downwards.
GGCAATGAAATCGTGAAGGTGGCACAGGACCACAACAGATATGTGTACTCCTTTGAGGTGAGGCATGGCCCAGAGTGGGAGGTAGGTCAGTCCTTCAAGACACTTTCACAGATGGGATCTTGCTTCAGTGGCGGGGTCTGTTAACGGCAATGGACAGAATACTCATTCGCACGACAAATGCCGTTCTTCCACTTTCTCTTCTGTGTAAAAAAATGATGGGATTTATCATCAGTGACTGCTTGAGATTGGTAAATTAGGCCTCTCATGTGAAAAAGACCTTCTTGTATGTAGTCTTGGACAGAATACTCATTCCCATGACAAATGCCCTCCTTCCACTTTTTCTTCTGTGTAAAAAAAATGATGGGATTTATTATCAGTGGGTACTTGGGATTGGTAAATTAGGCCTCTCATGTGAAAATAACCTTCTGCAACCTGGTTCAAATAATTTAAGAATGACCATTTTAGATCACCCTACCTAGCTAATATAGATAACCATAACCTTAGAGCAGCTTTCACACCATTGCGCTTTGAATCAATGCAAACAGCCGTATTAGCTGGCCGCTATAGTAGAACACTTAAGGAACAGCGCTTATGTATTTGTGGCTCTTCCGCTATTGAGGATCTTTCCCATTACATCCTTGATTGCTCATTGTATACCCAACCTAGGCTAAAATTTCTCTCTGGTATTTTATCAGTTTTAAGCTTTTATTCAGACCCTGATAAGACTGTATTTTTGTTAGCTGATTCCAATGTCAATGTATCCTATAGTATGGCTCTATTTGCCTTGGCTGCAAAGAAAATACGAGCCAACGTTGTTCTCAGGGGTACTAGTTAATATTTATCTTAGTGGGTATGCTGTGATTTAATTAACCGTTCATAACTTCGGTTTTATGGTTTTATAATATTTTAGACTGTACTCTATTTTATATAATTATCTATGTTTTATAGTATTTTTCTCTGTTTTTGGTTTGTAATGGCCTATGGCTAAATACAATAAAACCTATGCTGGTTACCAAGTATGTAGTCCTGTGCTAGTGGCTGAAACGTTTTCTTGTTTTAGTTCACCCCAGCTTCAGAAGAGGATATTTCAAACTTCTCGATCACAGCTATGAATGAAATGGGCAGCACAGTGAAGGAACGTCCCTTTAAACAAGGTAAGTTACAAACAATCTGCCTTCAGCTGTGGGACACATCTAGACTGCAGACGTCAACTAGTTTCATAGTACTTCCTCTGCAGGGGAACCAGGAATATCTGACAATCTGTGCCAAACTAAAATACCCAGAATCCTTTGGGAAAGCTACAATAGGCCCGGTCACACAGGAGGATTTGCCCCACGAAACGGACGGGTTGAGGGCGGATTAAACCGGCGCGATCCGATGCCAACATCTGGCAAGCGTTGCGCCCCTGCCCCCAACCCGTCCCTTATGGCTGAAAACGCGGATCAAAAAGGTACTAGGGAAAATGTAGTACCTACCAGAAGAGGCCAGGCATGGGATTGCGGATGCGCCAGCAGCTCGTGTTATTCGAGGGACTGCCGGACTGCGCATGTGCACAAATATTCCAGCAGCCTGGGCTCGCCCATCTTTGCCTCGCTTCCCCCGGCCACGTGATTGCGCCAAACAGAATATGCGTGGCGGCTCGGGGGAAGCGTCTCTTCCTGATGCCGCACTTTCCTTTGGTGCGGCTTTTCCCGCTGGTGTGACCAGGACCATAGTTATTTATTTAGTACATTTTTGTTCTGCCCTTCTTCCAAGAAATCAGGGCCGCTTACATGGCTCTTCCTTCTTCCAGTGGAGACTGACAACAACTCCGTGAGGTAGGTTTGGCTGAGAGAGTATGACTGGACCATGGTCACCCGCTCACTTTTACGGATAGAGTTGTGTACTTTCAAACTGGTTCTTATAGTCCGTGTGATATCTATTTGCCACAATTATCAGGTGATATGCTTGCCATTTGCCAACTTGTGGTGGGTAACCCACTGCCCCTTTGGTCCCAAGCCACTGCCCTGAAGAAGTTGAGGTAATAGGGAACAAAATGGTCAGAAAATGGCCTCCATGGTGATGATGTAGAACAGCCCTATGTCTCTATGGCCTTTAACACAGGGATTAGGGGAAATTCCTAGAGTGTTACAGGAAGTGACCAGACACCATCCTCAAATTTTCCTGGCATTTGTTGAGGCATTGCTGGCAGCCATATCAACTGCCCATTTCCTCATTTTAAACCTTATTTAAAGTGACAGTGCCTTGGCCACTTGGCAACCTTAGTCATGGCAAATAGGGATTTGAACCTTGGTTTTCCCCATGTCCACTCCAACACTCTAACCACTACCCACAATGTCTCTCCCACATTTCATAGCGAGGACATTTCTGTGCTACCTATTTTGAACCTATTCAACTTCCACACCTTCCCATCATAGAACTGTGTACTGTGTAATTCTGCAAAGGGACAGGAGTTCACTCGGTGACCTTGGTTCAATTACTTTCTCTCAACCTACCCTACTTCACAGGGCTGTTGTGAAGACAAACTGTAAGAAGGGAAAATAGTAAGAAGCCCAGTAGCACATTTAAGACTAACAAACCTGATTGTAGCATAAGCTTTCGAGAAACACAGCTCTCTCATCTGACGAAGAGAGCTGTGTTTCTCGAAAGCTTATGCTACAATCAAGTTTGTTAGTCTCGAAGGTGCTACTGGGCTTTTTACTATTTTGCAGCAACAGACTAACATGGCTAACTCCTCTGGATCTATGTAAGGAGGCAAATGTACTCTTCGAGCTCCTCAAAGGAAATAATGAGATAAGGATGTCGTAGAAACATTATGGAGATGCGGTGGCTCAAGTGGTTAAGACGCTGAACTGCAGGCTGTGGAAGGTCAGTAGTTCAGCAGTTCGAGACCCGGGTGCCGCATGATGGAGTGAGCTCCCATCTCTAGTTCTAGCTCCTGCCAACCTAGCAGTTCGAAAGCAAGACATTGCAAGTAGATAAATAGGTACCACTTCAGTGGGAAGGTAACAGCGTTCCGTGCAGCTTGGTGTTTAGTCATGCTGGCCATATGACCACGGAAACATCTTCGGACAGCGCTGGCTCTTCGGCTTTGAAATGGAGATGAGCACCGCAACCCTAGAGTGGATTCGACTGGCTTTCGAGCAAGGGAACCTTTACCTTTACTTTTTTAGAAACAGCAGCGTTGGTTTTAATGTTGTGTTTCTTCTGCATTGGTATCATGAACTATTTTGGGTCCTGGGAATAGTTCCAAATAAGGAGTGCAGGGGAGATATTCCGGCTGGGAGGAGGTATGTTTGAAGTCTGTCTTAGTTATCTCATTGAGCACTAGTTTTCAGTCCTTTCTGCCCAGATGGGATGGAAAGGTGGTATATCAAAGCTGAAATAAGTAAAATGGGTGAATTCACTGAGGATTGTTAAAAAAACAAAAGCAAAACAGATCACGTCATCTGTAGATCTGCTCACAAGTTAGAGTGAATGCACATATGATCTGTATACAGTATACACTCGATTGACCTTTGTATGTGCATTGAGTAATTCTCACATTACAGTTAATGCATGTCTGGGGCAGTGATGCTGTGTGTGCTTGGTGCTTGGGGGGCAACAGTGGGAGGGCTTTTGAAGTTCTGGCTCCGTTGGTGGACCTCCTGATGAAACACCTGAGTTTTGGCCACTGTGTGACACAGAGTGACCATTTCTGCGGTGGTGAAATTCCCTGCACTGATGTTTTACATTCTGCACGTTATATGACATTTTCCGTAGTCGGTTTTTCCTCACCAGGCACAAGCCTGAAATTTTCACCTTCTTTCCCCGCATTTTCAGAATCCCCAGTTTTAGCAGGTTCCAAAAACGTGGGAAAAGGAGAAAGCTTTGGGTTTGTGCTTGGAGAGGGAAAAAAAATCTACTGTGGAAAATGTCACGTAATGCACAGGTTTAAAAATGACAATGTGGGGAATTTCACTACTGCGGAAATGGCCAGTGTTGGACTGGATGGGCCATTGGCCTGATCCAACATGGCGTCTCTTATGTTCTTATGTAAAGCTGAACATGGAGTATACAAACCCCATATTTTTGTCCCCAGGTTTCATTTGTAAAGTGAAACGCACAGGGGTCATTTCGTAAAAAAAGAGGTGCAGGAGCTCATTAGCATAACTCATTAGCATAACTTATTTGCATATGCCACACCCCCTGGCATCACTGGAAGTGTGTCAGAAGGCATCACCCACTGCTCAGGCTCCACTGGACTGTTTTGGATTGCTAGCTATTGGCGGGGGGGGGGCGTGCAGATCTGTCCTCGCAGAGGGGGGAGAGCTTGTGCCTGAATAAAACTTGGTCTTAAAGGTGCCACTGAACTGTTTTGGGCCGGGGGGCTGGCCCTCTGCAACTTACCTGGCTGCTTCTTGTTCTGACTGAGGGCTGCTGGGAGCAGGGGGAGGGGCTTGATGCATGTGCCCACCCCCTAGGCTCTTTACTGCCGGAGCTCCGCTCCTGTGCGCTCCTGCAGGAAATGACCCCTGGAAACGCACGTTGGCTCTCCCTTTCAAACCAGATGCCTGCACGCACGGGCAGGATGTACATGCATTCACTGTAACACGTGAACAAGGCTTCTGTGGGATGAACGCTCTCCTCCTTTTCCAGAGGCTCCAGAAAAGGGACTGGGGATGGGCAGCATCCTGGCCATCGTCCTGGCGATCCTCCTGCTGGTCTTGCTGGTGGTGGATGCATCCTGCTATTACAAGCGGCGACGAGGCTTGCTGATGTTCTGCCGGACCAACGTCATGCAAAAAGATCCCCCCGGGGCCATGTCAGACAACCATCAGTAAGTTAGAGTTCTCCCAGAACGACAGCTGATTCCGAGACTATCAGAGATCAGTTCGCCTTGACGGAAAGGACAGCTTTGGAGAGCAGACTCCATGGCCTCCTGACCAGTGTTCCCTCTGAGCTACGGAGTCCTTTGAGCAAAAATTCTACTTTGTGAGCTACTGGCATTGAAGTTGTGAGCAGATGATTTGGCTACTGCATAGATTGGTGCGTTCTGGAGCCATCCTTCCTGAGCGAAGACAAAAATGTGTGAGCCAGAGACTTAAAAACTGTGAGCTAGCTCACACTAACTCAGCTTAGAGGGAACACTGCTCCTGACCCCACTGAGTTTCCTCCCCTCCCCAAACTCTACACTTCCCAGACACCACCCCTAAACTTCCAAGGATTCCCCAAGCTTGTATTGGGACCAGTGTTCCCTCTAAGCTGAGTTAGTGCGAGCTAGCTCACAGTTTTTTAGCCTCCGGCTCGCACATTTTTGTCTTAGCTCAGGAAGGATGGCTCCTTCAAACTAAATTATGCAGTACTAATTTATGCATGAACGAATTTATGCAGTAGCTAAATCACTTCCTCACAGGGGTTGTTTCGTAGAAAAAGAGCTAGGGGAACTCATTAGCATAACTCATTAGCATATACCACACCCCCTGACATCACCGGAAGTGTGTCATAAGGCCACACCCACCACTCAGTTAGTCTTAGTCTTACACCAGACTGGTTCATAGGCATTTGTTTAGAAGAAGAAGAAGAAGAGATTGGATTTATATCCTGCCCTTCACTACCCAAAGGTGTCTCAGAGCGGTTTACAAACTCCTTTCCCTTCCCCTCCCCACAACAGACACCCTGTGAGGTGGGTGGGGCTGAGAGAGCTCTGACACAAACGGCTCTTTTTCAAGGACAGCTGTGCCAGAGCTTGTGACTGACCCAAGGTCACATCAGCAGGTGCAAGCGGAGGAGTGGGGAATCAAACCCGGTTCTCCCAGATTAGAGTCCACACACTTAACCACTGCACCAAACTGCACCATTTTGTTTTTGTTCTTGCACAACAGCAGAGGCAACTTGGTGTATCTGCTAAGTGTCAGATCAAGGTCTGGAAGACCCAGGTTCAGACCTGCCTCTCTGCCCTGGAAGCTTGCTGGGTGACCTTGGGCCAGTTGCTTGTCCTCTAACCCACCTCTCAGGGCTATTGTGAGGGTAAAAGGCAGAGAGACAAATACATAATGCCAGCAGCTCACAAAATAGAATTTTCGCTCACAAGACCCCGCCGCTTAGAAGGAGCATTGGAGAAGCCCCTAAGTTAGCATGGGTGGGAAGAGGGTGAGACACACATGGTCCTTTTAGTAGTTTTTAAAAGAAGATGTGCATGTAATTCATGGGGATGCCAGTGTGGTCTGACCACATTGGTGTCTCATCTGCCCATTTCTACTCTATATGTCTCAGTTGGGGTCAGAGGGAGTTGTTGCACATTGGCCTGATGGGAGATTGTGATCTTATCATCTGATCGAAATCATGTTACATTGCAGAGCACAGCATGGGGAGGGGCTGTGGCTCAGTGGTAGAGCATCTAGGGATGCCAGCCTCCAGGCAGGATTTAGCATTATGGCTCATTTCCGGTCTAGAGAGATCAGTTCCCCTGGAAAAAAAAATGGCTGCTTTGGAGGGTGGACTCTATGGCATCACGTAGAGTCCCCGGTCTCTCCAGGCTCCATACCAAAATCTCCAGGAGTTTCTCAACCTGGATCTGACATCCCTACACTGCACCCCCAGCTGGTGGGCGGGGGGACGCAGCAGCCCTAAGAACATCTGCTTGACGTGCAGAAGGTCCCAGGTTCAATCCCCAGTGTCTTGAAAAACCTCCACCTCAAGCCCTGGAGAGCCACTGCCTGTCAGAGTGGACAGAGACAGACTTTGATAGACCAGTGGTGTGACCAGGGCTTTTTTTTGTAGAAAAAGCCCAGCAGGAACTCATTAGCATATTAGGCCACACCCAACAGCACAGCTCATTAGCATATTAGGCCACACCCCATGCCTTCCCTTGGCTTGTCTGGGCACCCCGTGGCTGTGGGGAGCCCGGGCAAGCCGGCCCTTGGACAGGCCGGGAAGCATTTAAATGCCTCCCCGATCCTTCCAGGGCCTCCCCTGGCCCGCCTGCCTCAGAGTCACGGGGGTGGTGGTGGTGTCGCTCTCCAGGCCTTCCCTCTGTAGCCAGGCACGCAGAGGTTTTGGCTATAGTGGGCGTGGCCAACTCTGAAGCCAGCCGGAACTCTGTTCCTGTGCGTTCCTGCCCAAAAATAGCCCTGAGTGTGACTCTATATAAGTTAGCTGCATGTTTTCACGGGATAGTGAAACTGTGACTGTACATCAGCTTTCCTTCATAGCTGTTGATCGAGTCAGAAGCGTGATACCAGCAGGTTTAAACTGGCCTCCCTGTTTTTAGAACAAGACGGGCAGCCGTGTTATTCTGTCTGTAGCAGTGGAAAAGAGTAAGAGTCCAGGAGCACCTTAAAGACTAACAAAATTTGTGGCAGGGTGGGAGCTTTCGTGAGTCACGGCAGTGAGCAGTGCAGTGAGCAATGACTCACGAAAGCTCCAACCCTACCACAAAGGTTTGTCTTTAAAACTCTTACTCTTTTCTCTTCCTTGTTCTTCACACTGAAGGTGGGAGAAGATCTGAAAAGTTCTTGAGAGAGTATGTCGATTGCCTGTTCCTAATTTAGATTAAATGTATGGTAATGGGAGCTTCGAGGAGCTGCGGTGGCTCAAGTGGTTAAGACGCTGAACTGCGGGCTGTGGAAAGTCGGTAGTTCAGCAGTTCGAGACCCGAGTGTGCCGCATGACGGAGTGAGCTTCCGTCTCTAGTTCCAGCTCCTGCCAACCTAGCAGTTCGAAAGCAAGAAATTGCAAGTAGATAAATAGGTACCACTTCGGTGGGAAGGTAACAGCGTTCCGTGTGCCTTGGTGTTTAGTCATGCCGGCCACATGACCACGGAAACGTCTTCGGACAGCGCTGGCTCTTCGGCTTTGAAACAGAGATGAGCACCGCAACCCTGGAGTCGGACTCGGCTGGCTTTCGAGCAAGGGAACCTTTACCTTTACCTTTAATGGGAGTTTAATGGTAAACATGCATGTATTTCAATGAATGGCCTTTCTCCCAGGGCTTTCTCCCAGGGCTTCTGTCATCATGGTGGAGAGGTTAGAGTCTTGGACTTGGGTAGGGGACATCTGGCTTCAAATCCCCATTCTGCCAAGACAGGTGCTGGGTGACTTCAGCCCAGACACTTTCCCAGGCTAACCTACCTCAAGGGTGTAGGAAGCGGGGAGAACCCCGGAGAAAGGCTGGGATGAAAATGTGCTAGATAGCTGAAGCTCTAAGTGGCTGGAGTTAAAATATCTGTACCAGCCTAGCTTGGCTGCTTTGTCTCTGTTCCCTGGATACAGAATCTCTGAGCATGTGCGGAATGTCAGTGCAATCATAACCGAATCGACACATTCCTCCCTCTGGTTGGAGGCAGAACTGAGTACGGTCAATGAACATTCTAACCAATGTTCCCTCTAAGCTGTAGAGTCTTGTGAGCAAAATATTCTACTTTGTGAGCTACTGGCATAAAAGTGGTGAGCGAGCGATTTGGCTGTGGCATAAATCAGTTTCCTCTGGAGCCCTCCTTCCTGAGCGAAGACAAAGATGCGTGAGCTGGAGGCTAGGAAACTGTGAGCTAGCTCACAGTAACTCAGCTTAGAGGGAACACTGATTCTAACCCCCCTTGATTCGGCTAAATTTGAAAGGCCGAAAACATTATGGGATTTTCTGCCTTCTTATTTTTCTCTTGTAAATTCCTGTTTCTTAATTTCCTTCCCATTATGCCGGTGTTTTGCTCCCTTTAGTGGTCAATGTGTTATCACACAAGTTTTATGCCCGGCATAAAAACTTGCAGTTTTAAACTGCAGGAAGATACGTCGGCCATAAACCTGTGTGATGGCAAATCGATCACTACGGGGAGGAAAAAACACTTGCAGAACAGAACCGCCCCCCCCCACTCCCCGGAAGAAACAGGAACTTACAAGTGAGGGAAAGGAGATTGCAGAAAAGCCCTATGACAGCCACAGTGATCTCCTTTCCCCGAGAAGCAGTCAGAAATGAAAGATGAAATGAGCTGCCTGCTCAGCGGTGCTTATTTCCTGTAAACTTGTTTCCACAGGAAAGTGCTCTCAAAGCCAGAAAAGAGCACAGTGGTGAATGTCTCCGGCCTCGAGGCCTGATTACCCCATGGTGATGAACAGAGCTTGTGGACGGATGGGACTGCTCATGAAAACTTAGATTCACTTTGTCTGGCAGACATCTCCCCCTTTACCAAGACCCTCCCCATCATCCTTCTGTACGAGTGCTCTTAAACCATAGTCCTCTAGAAACAGTCACAGACAGACTAGGTCCAGATGTCACATGGAACGGTGGTTTAATTAAACTAATTGGTTCGTGTGATTGTCCAAATGATGTCAACTCTGCTACTGATCATTGCTCAGCCTCCATCAAAGCAAGATCCAAAATTATGATTGGAGGCTGGTTGATTAACCACAGATATTCCTAGCGATCATTTGATGGGGCGGGAAGGTGCCGACTGGATATTGACAGTATAAGAGGTGTTCAAGAGTGGAATCAGCTGCCTGGGGAGGTGGTGAGCTCCCCCTCACTGGCAGTCTTCAAACGGCGGCTGGACAAACACTTGTCAGGGATGCTCTAGGCTGATCCTGCATTGAGCAGGGGGCTGGACTCGATGGCCCCTTCCAGCCCCGTGACTCTATGATTTTATGTGATTAGAATAAGCCTAAAGAAGATAATTGCAAGCACCCGTTTCAGCGTGAGGAGGGACAGAGAAACTGGCTGACCCGCCAAATGACGAACGTGAAGTCAATGTCCAAATTTATGCCACAATAAACCACCCGATGTGCTCAGCAGGTGTGTGGTGTCATGTTTTCATGCCAGGAACAGGTGTGAGTTCTCCACATCAGGTCTCCTTATCTGGGGTCACCACCAAATTACCCGTAATGAGATTGTGAGGTAGACTCATGGGGGGAAGCTGTACCGCTGTTCGCTCTGTATAGAAAAAAGGCAGGTAGAATATGAGACCCGGTCTTCCCCCCCACCAGGAATCAAAGCTACTTCAAGGAGGAGGGGGCTTCTATTGAAAACATAGCATGGGGGGGAAGTAAGGGCCCCTATCCCTGCCTGAGTCCAAATTGGGGCCTTTTGAGGTTAACGTATGGAGCAATCTGAATTGCCCTGACTAGCCTTATCAGAGTTTGGAAGCTAAGCAGAGCCAACTATGGTGAGTAATTGGATGGGAGACCATCAAGGAAGACTGAGGTTGCTACGCAGAGGAAGACAATGGCAAACCCCCTCTACTCGTCTCTTGGTTTGCAAACCTACCATCCCAAGTTCGTCATGAGTCAGTTGCGACTTGATAGCACACAATTATTATTTATTGAGGTTAATGTGTTTATACCAGGATATCCAGTCATGGAGCCACAATGTGATATGTAGAAGGAGGTGATAACACCAACACAACAATGACCTGATTTGCCAAGATTGTCTCATTGCATGGAATATCCTCTGGAGTGGGGACAGGTTTACCGCGGTTCTAGTGTAAGGATGCCACCTTTGATCCTGGCGCTTAGCATGAGGTTGTTCCCCTTCACTGTCCTTGCTGCCACCACGTCTGTGCTGCCACCAGTCTCCTTGATGGCTGTCTTTCTTCCTCCGATGCAGCAGTGTTATTTTTGGGGCCCCCCCAGGCAGGTGAGGACAAAGAGCAGGAAACTGCCAGAGGGCGGGATGGCGAGAAGCCCAAATTCGGTGGCTCAGATTTCTTCCACCAAATTGAAGGTGGCCTCATTTTATTCTCCCAACAGTGACTGCAAGGTGGTCTATGCTGAGAAATGATCAGTTTCACACTTAAAGGTGGGCTTGAATCCATGTCCCTCAAATGCAAGTCTGGTACTCTTGCTGATGGCTCTTCAGGCATATGTGTGCTTTATCCAGGGCCATCAAGTCGCAGCTGACATGTGGTGACCCCTCATGGGGTTTTCAAGGGAGGAGATGAGCAGAGGTGGTTTGCCATTGCCTGCCTCTGTGTAGCAACTTTGGAGTTCTTTTGGCAGTCTCCCATCCAAGTGCTAACCAGGGCCGACCCCGCTTAGCTTCTGAGATCTGATGAGATCAGGCTAGCCTGGGCCATCCAGGTCAGGACCTCTTCAGACATAATCTTTAAAAAATAATTGCCACCTCATTGGTAGACAGGCCCATAGTTACAGTGGGGCTTTTGGGGGCTCTGCCCCCTTTGTTAAAGGCACAGCCCCATTAGACTTTCTCCTGTAAATGCTTTTTTCAATCATTTAAAAACTTTTTTTAAAAAAGGCATGTGCTCCTTTAAGCAGAGTGGGGTGCTGTAGTTGACTAATTCCAGCACCGAGCAAGGGGGTTGGAGTAGGTGACCTCTAGGATCCCTTCTAACTCCGTGTCAAGAAACTGGTCTCCTTTAAGAGAGTTTTTCTGCCTAAGGGTTAGCTTCCTTGACCATAGAAGCCATCACTCCCACCTGCCAGCTTATCATAATTGTTACTTGGGCTGACAGAAGTGATTAACTTGCAGCAGCTGAGAGCTGTCATCCAAAGTGGTGGACAGCTTGCAGTTTAGAGATCTATCCTGGTAACAGCTTTCTATTGGCTAAATGGCTTTTCTTTCTGCACCGAGAACTTCAGCCCCACCAGAACAAAAATTGCCCCACAAGCCACAAAATCCTGGCTATGGGACTGTTGGTATAAAAATACTCCTTAGCAGAGATGTATTTCCCTAGCATTTTTTCCAAGGGTCACATTACTATTGCAGGTAAGGTTGTGCTAAATACTTTTCTAAAGCCCAAAGCACCATATGGTGGCCTTCCTAATAATCGGGGAGAATTGGGTTTGATTCCCCACTCCTCCACTCGCAGCTGCTGGATGACCTTGGGCAAGCCATAGTTCTGTCAGAGCTGTCCTTGAAAAGGGCAGTTTCTGTCAGAGCTCTCCCAGCCCCACCCACCTCACAGGGTGTCTGTTTTGGGGAGGGGAAAGGAAAGGAGTTTGTAAGCCGCTCTGAGATTCCGAGTGAAGGGCGGGGTATAAATCCAATCTCCTCCTCCTCCTCCTTCTGGAATAAGCATGTGTGGTATAATAATTTTTTAAAAAAGAGCTTGGCCTGTTTTAAAAACGAATGAATGGTCAAGGTCGGCAGTTCACAAAATCAAGCTACCGTGTTGGACACTGCTAATGCTCTGAACCCCTGGGATTGGGGAGGCCCCGTGTAGCTTTGATCCACATTCCGAATCTATGAGTAGTGACATTATTCTGAGGAGGCTGGATTCTGAGAGGTCGCCGGTCCTGTGGCTGGGAATCCCCGAACCATCATCGTTTCCTGGTGAGGAGGTGAGCGGCGATGCACAAAAGCTCACCCCCTGCCACAAATGTTGTTAGTCTTCAAGGTGCGACGGGACTTGCTCTTCTCGACATTTCCTGGAACGTGCACCAGCTTTTTGTGCCAAGTACACAAGAGGAACAGATGAAGTGGGGAAGTCCCTCGATCCAGGAACTGATTGATAAAATGCACATGGGGTGTATAAAATGCATTTGGAGTGTGCCTCTTTGAACAGGACCAAACGTGTTCTGGTAGCAAAAGATCAGGAAATACTGGTCTTCTATGGGCTACTGCAGGGCTCCTTCTCGTGCCATTTATGAAGTCCAGCTCCATGGAGACAGTGTGGCCTCTGAGCTCTTTCTGTGCGGCCCTCCACCCTGCTTGTTTGCTGCTATCACCCTCAAGGCACTTTCCCTCAGACCCACACTGTTTTTCCTGCCTCAAGAGGCACCATCTACTGCTGTTCTTCCTGTCCCTTTCTTGCAAAAACCCCACCACAATGGCAACATTGTTTCTTCTGGTCTCCATGGTTCCTTCTGTTAGCCCACTCTTGGTCTGTTACCCAGAGGCGCTGCATTATTCAAGGGTAGCCCCAACAGCAGGGGCACCCCACTTCTAACCCGAACCAGAAACCAGCAAAGTCAGGTCAAAGGAAGATACTCTTGGCCTGAACCCCAGAGCTAACCTAAAGCTCTGGAAAAGGGTTTCATTTTCAGGATTCATAAGGGAGCCCTCCAAGCAATCTCCAGTTTTCCCCCTCCGCCCAGCAAAGGTATTCATATGAAACAATGCCAAGTTCCACCATTTCCATTAAGCCATTCAGTGGCCACCTGGCGAATAGCCCTTCTGTCCTTTTTGTGTGAAACATATGTCTATATGAAAATCCTTTGTCTGTCCTTCCTGCCCACTCCCCGCAGGATACCGAGATAACTAATGAAACATTCCGATTATTAACAATCCTTCCTGGCATCTATCCGGGACCCATTTCCCACCTTTTTTCTAAATCTGGGAACCTATTCAATCCACCTTGGCTGGACCATCAGAAGTCATCAAACTCATTCAGCAAGCCCCAGTAATGCTACTGTGAATCCAGACTCTGCCCCTCTAAGACCTCATTGGTCACACCTAGATTCTGCCCCTCCAGGCGCCACACCCCCTGGGACCCTCATTGGTCCAGGTAATCTTTTGTCTTCACCTGGGGCAAGCCCCTCAAGCCCCCCCCCCATTGGTCTGCATTGTTTTCCAAGGTCTATATCCATCAAGACACATTGCCTCAGACGGTGTGCCCTGATGCCAACTGACAGTCCACCCCCAAACTTTTGTTTGGGCCATAATCCCTTCTTCATGGACCTCTGCACACCTGCCACCTAGGGCAGGTACCCATTTATCTACTCGTTGTTTTTACCTTTCGAACCGCTGGGTTGTCTCTGATCTATTAAGATCGCCTCAACCCTTTATTTCCTAGCTTGTGTGTGTGATATTTCTATTTAATTAGCTGAACCTGTGTGAGTGTATGTGTGATATTTCTATTTAATTAGCTGAATGTAGTAGGGTTATTTTCTTAATAAATTTCATAAAAGACATTCCTGTCTGTTGTTTGTGTCATTCCAAGTGGGTGCTGACTCTGGTATAGTTGGAGTTTCGATCCCTAGCTTGCGCACCTATTAAGCAAATGGTCTCTTAGCTAATTCTTAGCTGGCCTACAGGTCTTATCCTCCATAGTAGCATTCTGGCCACATCTGGGTGCTTTGCCAGCCAGCAAAGCTCAGGTACCCGTACCACTCAGCTTTTCCCCTCCCCCTCTTCATGTATTACCACGCTGAAGGCTATATATATGTGTCTCTGTAAGGAAGGTAAAGCCGCTGTGTGAATGGGTACAGGAGATATCTGGCCTGCTTTTGCAAAAAAAAGGTGGGGGAAAGGACAGGAAAAAGGCTGGTATTTTTGCAAAAAAGAAAAGAGGACACAAAGTGTTTTGCATACGGAACATACAAGTTCCACATCAAAGCTCCTCCAAGTGGCTTCCAAGGTTACCGGTGGTGAGGTTTTGCCGCTGGTTGCAAAAGCATCCTTCCTTCCTTCCTCTTCCAGAGCAAGTGGCTCGGACCTCTTGCCTTGCCTGCTTCTGCCTCTCCTCGGTGTTCTGCCACCCGCTCCAGAACTCTTCTCATGCATCTGTGACTGCAGGAGCCGGTGAGTGGCTTGAGATTGAGATTGGATTGAGAGGGAAGGAGTACTCGCTTTGTAGAGAAGCTTATGGAACAGGGGCGTAGCCAGAAAGTTTTGGTTTGTGGGATGTGGGGATATCCGTGTGTGTGTGTGTGTGTGTGTGTGCCCCGCCCCCGCCGGCTGCTCCTCTTACAGCAGCAAGTGATGTGCTGTGACCTCCAGTCCTCTTCTAGTCCTATAGTCCTTTTGATTGGAGACACTTGATTCTGGTCTACTTTTCTGTGTAAGCCGGGGAGGGGGGGGGAATCTCTGACTTTCTCTCTTTTGCCTGTTGATTTTATTTTTTTGCAATTTCATTTTATTTTTATTTGCATTTTTAGAAACCTATTTTATTTTTCGGCCTGGAAAAAAGAAAATGAGGCTGAAGCTTCCCTGACCGTGCCTGGGGTCATTATGGAAACCCCATGTGCATCTTGCATTTGGGATTCCCTTCCCACATCTTCTTCCACCCAAGTTCCCTCCCCAACCCCACTGCCATTTTGCTTCTCATGACTGAAGCTTGGCTGGCAGGAAGTGATGTGTATGTGCACCTTGCATCTAATTTGAAGCCAACGTAATGGCATATCCTCTGCTCCAGGTGGGAGGCTGCTCTCTATCTCGCTCTTTCTGCCTCATTCGCTCTTTCTGTCTGCCAGTTTGGTGTCGTGGTTAAGTGTGCGAACTGTAATCTGGGAGAACCGGGTTTGATTCCCCACTCCTCCACTTGCACCTGGCTGGATGACCTTGGGCAAGCCATAGCTCTGATAAGAGCTGTTCTTGAAAAAGAGCCGTTTCTGTCAGAGCTCTCTCAGCCCCACCTACCTCACCGGGTGTCTGTTGTGGGGAGGGGAAGGGTCTAATAACAGCTGTTCTTGAAAAAGAGCAGTTTCTGTCAGAGTTCTCTCAGCCCTGCCTACCTCACCGGGTGTCTGTTGTGGGGAGGGGAAGGGTCTGATAACAGCTGTTCTTGAAAAAGAGCCATTTCTGTCAGAGTTCTCTCAGCCCCACCCTACCTCACAGGGTGTTTGTTGTGGGGAGAGGAAGGGAAAGGAGTTTGTAAGCCGCTCTGAGACACCTTTGGGTAGTGAAGGGTGGGGTATAAATCCAATCTCTTCTTCTTCTACCTGCCCTTTTTAAAAGCCCCCCCTATTTTTAAAGTATTAGCATGTGCGAATTTAACCCTCCAGACAGTACGTTTATTGAGAAATAAATCTCATAGTATTCAATGTACTTAGGATTGCAAGTCTGCCATCTGGTAGGCCAGTTTCACAATTGATTTTTAAAAAATTCTTCCTAGCCTGTGCATATGGCCCAAGACACCTGAGAACTGTAGTGGATAGGGAGGCAGGGGTCTCTTCTTTGCCATGACCGAAATGAAAACTCCCAGCTAATAGCAGCTAGAGTGGGATGGATTTGATAGGAAAGGGAAGAGTTAGGCCCATGAAACTATATTTCTCAAGTATTTATTTGTTCAAGGATTAGATTGAAACTCTGCAACTGCTGCTTTGCTAAAAATTCTGTAAGAAGATGTCTGTAAAAGAAAGTGCTGTTTCAAAGAAATGAAAAATTGCAGATGAACACTGTGTCTTTAATGACAAATGGGCTACTGTATACTTCTTTGTTTTAAACAAGGATATAACAGTTTGCCTCTTACATCTTGAGACTGTCTCACTATTAAAGTGCAATGTTAAAAGGCACTTTGAATCCTGTCACAGGAGCTACTCAATATATCAAGGAGAGGTGTGAGTGAACCAGAAAAGGTCTCTTTAAAAAAATAAATGTTTTTGCAGCAAAATAGTTTTGAAAGCATGTTGAGGAGAACCTGTCTACTGTGAGGGCCAGCTATCATGTTGCTAAATGTATTGCTGAGAGTGGTAGACCATTCACTGATGGTGAATTTTTTAAAAATTACATGGTTAAAGTGATGGAGGAAATGTGCCCTGGGAAGGTATCTTGTGTTTGTTGTGTCAGGTTATCTCCACTTACAATTACCAAGCATATTGAAAAACTAGGAGAAGAGTTGCATATATCACTGATTGTCAAGGTAAACAGTTTTGATTTTTCTTCTTTGGCATTAGATGAGAGCAATGACATTATAGACACTGCTGAACTACTAATTTTTATCAGAGGAATAGATTCCAATTTCCGAATTTATTTATTTTTTAAATTTGATTTGTACCCCGCCCTCCCTGCCGACGCAGGCTCAGGGTGGCTTACATAAAATTACAGGAGATAAAAACAACAATTACAGAAGACTTGTGTGTACTGTAGAGTTTGAAAGGCACTACAACTATAGAAGGCATATTCTTGAAGGTGTGCGTGTGACTGCTCATGGAAGTCATGGCGACCCCTGGTGACTGTGTGTGCAACTGGAAGTCTTGGCGACCTTTGGTGACTGACCCCCACTGGGGAACTGGAGGATATTCAGAGAGGTGACTGAATAAAGCCTGCCCTCACCTCCGGTCTCTGATATTTCAAGGTGATCTCCCATCCAAGTACTTGCCAGAGTTGACCCTGCTTAGCTTCTGAGATCTGACAAGATCAGGTTTGCCTGGGCTATCAGATCAGGGTAATCAGTATAAAATCTTGGTCTAAGTTGAGATAAATTGAAAAGCATCACAACAGATGGTAGAAGAAATATGGTGGGAAGTAAAACAGTGTAGGTGCAAGAATCACTGAAGAGATATTGAAATTAAACTGTACACTTCCCATGCAATTTCAATGCATCATCCATCAGCAAGCCTTGTGTAGTAAGATTCTTCAGTGGGAAAGTGTAATGTATTGAAATGTTTACATGAATCACCTCATAGGACTCCCATGTTAAGCTTCGAGCCAAACCAGGGCTCCACTGAACGAACTTCCTATTGGTCGCTCTGCAACAGCGACCAATCAGAACTGTGCCTTGTCCCTGCGAGGGAAAGACTTCCATTGGTTCTTAAACTAGCAATCTCATTGGTTGTTATTTGTAAATAGGCGTGGCTATATTAGCCCGGTTATGTTTAAAAGGAGCATAGCTCCCACTGTTTGCTGTTCTGGTTTCTTACTGAGTTGAGTGCTTGTTCGTTACTTCCAATAAAGCTGAATCACTTGCTGAATCACTCCAAGAGTCCTTTGTTAGCGCGATCTAACAATTGGCGACGAAGGTGGGATATTAGAGCAGGTAGGCAGCCCTGCGGACATCCACACTTTGGACTCGGAAGAAAGCGGGCAAAGCACAGCAGCCGATCCGGCGGAGGTGGCATACGCCAAATGACTTCGGCCCCTTTCCATCCGGCATCTAATGGCCAAGCCGAACGGATGGTCAGGACGGCCAAAGAGGCCCTGGGTAAAATGGACGAAGGGGACTGGAGCCAGAGGCTGGGCTCCTTTCTTTTGCTGCAGCACACCACCCCCTGTAGTGCTACAGGCCGTAGCCCGGCCGAGTTGTTAATGGGGCGGAGACTCACGACCCGTTTGAACCGAATGCACCCAGACTTATCTGAAGATCAGTCCGAGCGTACCACTGCGCAACCGAAGGTGCGCATGTTTGAAAAAGGGGACAAGGTTTTTGCACGGAATTATGCTAATGGTCATTTATGGCTTCCTGGGGTAATATCCGACTCTGTGGGTACTCGCATGTATGTGGTGCAGTTGACTGACGGTCGAGTATGGCGGCGCCACATAGATCAGTTAAGGAGGCGTTGGGCTACGGACAGCGCTGACTCTCCGACGGCTGAATCCCCTGACGTGGAGTGGAGACCCCCAGAGCAGGCGGTGAGTACCGAAAGGCCCGGTACTGTCCCCGAGTCAGGGCAGACCCCTGTGTGCGGGGCTGAAACCCCAGTAGAGTTTGTGCCTGAACCAAGCTGTAGTGAACCCCACTCTGACCCACAACCTTGTATGCCCATGGAGCCTGCACCGCTCCGCAGGTCCCAGCGTTCGCGGCAAATGCCGACTTATCTGAAGGACTATGAGTGTAATTAATGTTGGAATAACTAATGTACAATGATTGACCTAACTGTATGTAAATAATAACAAGGGTATGTTGTCTTAACTTAGGGGGGAGGAATTGTAATGTATTGAAACGTTTACATGAATCACCTCATAGGACTCCCATGTTAAGCTTCGAGCCAAACCAGGGCTCCACTGAACGAACTTCCTATTGGTCGCTCTGCAACAGCGACCAATCAGAACTGTGCCTTGTCCCTGCGAGGGAAAGACTTCCATTGGTTCTTAAACTAGCAATCTCATTGGTTGTTATTTGTAAATAGGCGTGGCTACATTAGCCCGGTTATGTTTAAAAGGAGCATAGCTCCCACTGTTTGCTGTTCTGGTTTCTTACTGAGTTGAGTGCTTGTTCGTTACTTCCAATAAAGCTGAATCACTTGCTGAATCACTCCAAGAGTCCTTTGTTAGCACGATCTAACAGAAAGTGTGATATGAATTGTTGTATCCAGCATTAATTACATCAGGCATCATGGCTTTACTCATCATCAGTTTCAAAATTTTCTCTTGGAGATAGATGCAGAATATGGAGATGTATTATACCATGCAGAAGTCAGATGGTTTAGCAGAGGCAAGTCCTCAAACATTTTTTCAGTCTTCATCATGAAGCCGATGTCTTTCTCAAGGAGAAAGGAAAAGGTTAAGAAGTACTTTCTGACCCTGGATGGATTTTTGATTTGGTTTTCTTAAATGATATCACAGAGCATCTGAAAGCACTGAATTTAAGATCTCAGGGAAAAGGAAAGCTTGTGTATGACGTGTTCTGAACTGATGGTTTTTGAAGCAAAACTAAACATTTTTTGTGAAGCAAGTTAGTGAAGGTAACCCTACAAACCTCTCATGCTGCAATGAACTAAAATTTGAGAAGGACGGGAATTTATAAAGACACATCAAAGCACTGAACCTATTGCAAGTGGATTTCCAGAACAGATTCACTGATTGCCATAAACATGGAAAGAAAATAAGACTGTTTCAGAATCCATTTGAAGTAGTACCAGAAAATGCAAGTAACTTTTTTCGGATGGAACTAATTGATTTGCCAACCAGAGACATTTACAAAGAAAATAATCTGTTAGATGACATTACCTTGAAGCTTCCTCCAGCGTTTTAAGCCTGCACATGGTTAATGACTGCCTCCTCCAGAACTCAGTTCTTCTTCTTCTTCTTCTTTTTTTTGGTATTTTTGCATTTTGTGTATGTGCATGTATGTGTGTGTGTACCCCCGTACCTGGAAGTCATGTTGACCTCTAGCGACTCCTACTGGATCATAGAGGATATTCAGAGGCTTGACAGCCTGCCTCTACTTCCCAAGGTATTCTTTGAAGGTCTCCCATCCAAATACCTGCCAGAGTAGCCCCTGCTTAGCTTCCAAGATCTGACGAGATCAAGCTTGCCTGGGCTATCCAGGTCAGGCTTCCTCCAGACCTCAGTTAAGAGTTTTGTCTGCTCTGATGGACTCAGCACAAAAGAGAGCTTCCTCCTTGCTCTCCTTTTATCACCTCTCTTATCCCACCCACTGACCAGGACAGGCCAGAGAAGCTTTTCCTGAAGTCTCCAGAATTTCCTTCCTGAGGTCTCTCTAGTATTTAACACCTCCAAATCTCTGTTCCCTGCTTGGGGGGGGGGGAGCTTGACCATCCCATTGTCGAGACCTATCAGCATTTGTATAAACGTGGGCTGAGGTAAGTCTGGAAAGCAATTGAACTGGATTCCTTCCTGCCTGCCTGTTTTCTGCACAGAGAGAGAGACGGGAAAAAAGTTTTAAAACTCAGAGTGAAGATCTCACTTATTTCAAACCTCCAAAAGAAAAAAAAATGCATTCCTTCAGAAACCTCTTGAACCACAGGGATCCAACCAACCTTGAAGAAGCAGAAACAGATGGTCCTAGATCGTACGCTGCTCTCACTCAGTGCAGCAAAGGGGAAGTTCCTGTGATAAGTATGGGACCTTGATGTGTGGTTTCTCTTTCTTGCATAGCCCTGTGCAGCAAAGGGGAAGTTCCTGTGATAAATATGGGACCTTGATGTGTGGTTTCTCTTTCCTGCATAGCCCTGTGGGGTTTGCAGAGAGCTCACTGATGGAGTTTTGCACTCAACAGCGCCAGAGTGTTCTTGCCACAGATACAGTTAGGGTTGCTGGCTCCGTGTTGGGAAATTCCCGGGGATTTGGGGGATGGAGCCTGGGGAAGGCAGGATTTGGGGAAGGTAGGGACCTCAGCAGGGTATAATGACATGGAGTTCACCCTCCAAAGCAGCCATGTGTATGTTTGTGTTTTCTTCTCTTTAAAGGTGTGTGTGTGTGTGTGCAGTGAAATGGACATTTTTTGGTAACCCCAGATCTGGGTTGGGAAATTCCTGGAGATTTGAAGGTGGAGCCTTGGAGAGGAGGAACCGCAGAAGGATATAATGCTGTCAAATCCACCCTCCAAAGCAGCCATTTTCTCAAGAGGAACTGGCCTCTGTAGATTGGAGATCAGTTGTAAATCAAGGAGATCTCCAGGCCCCCACCTAGAGGTTGGCAACCCTAGACACAGTTAGCTCTTCCTTCTTGCTAGCAAGAATCCCAATCTGTGCAGCTAGGAAAAGGAATGGCTGATTCCCATTCAGGAAGGCTGCTATTTTGCACAGGGCTCTAGGAACAATTTTACAACTCCACATGACTTTGGCCATTCTGACTCATGTGTAGGGTGACTACTACATGCTTTCTTCTAGGCCAAAGTGAATGTGACAATGGCAGGCAGCCGGTAAGGTGTAGTGGTTAGAGCATTGGACTGGGATAGGAGACCCTGGTTCAAACATATGATCAGGGCCTAGCGAAATGATACGGTGTTTCTGCCTCCATTTCTGGATCTTCCCAGGTTCTCCTCAAACAGATGTATGCAGAGGTCAATTTGGGGGGGATCGCCATTACCCCGGGTGAGGTGTGGGGGGCGGGGCACACAACGAAGCCCCACCCCCTGCTTCCAGCCGCCCCGCTTCTGGCCCTCATTCAGCCAGGAGGAGGCAAGAGAAGAGGGAGGGTAAGTTGCTTCCCCCCCGCCTCTCCCCACCCCTGCCTGCCTGGGGCCAGGGAGGGCCTTGGCGGGGCTTCCTCGCACTCCCGCCAGCCTTGCAGGTCCACCGCCGGGCCTTACGATGTCAGGCGGTGTGGCATATGCTAATGAGTTATGCTAATGAGTTCCCATAGCTCTTTTTCTATGAAACGACCCCTGGATGTATGGTAGGAATTCACAGTTGAAACGTAGGTCCTCTCATGAATGGGACCCAATTTGGCTCAGGGGCCATGATGAATAGGGAGAGAGGGATTAAGCTTTCCCTTCCAAGCCCATCTTCCCAACTTGAAACTTCCACAGGGAGCTGCTATTTGCTCCACTGGGGAAACTTATGTGTTGCCTGTCAGCAACACCCGTAAGTTTCTCAAATGGGGCAAATAGCAGCTTCCAATCTGAACCAGCCCTGTTTGTCAGAGAAATTTAAACTAGGAAAATCTTTGCACTCAACTGCTTGATGGGATCTGAGGCAGACCTGGGGATGGACCCTAGAACCATATAGGCCAGCTGCCCTCTCTTAACTTAACTTACCTCTCAGGAATGTTACAAAATTCATTGAAATGAAAATAATATATGTTGCTCTAGGACACCATGTATGATGGGAGGGAAAAAAAGTGATAGATGATAGATAGGGTTGCCAGGTCCCCTTGTCATTCCGGTGGGGGGATTTGGGAAGCATTCTTTGTCTGGGAACACCCCAAGCTTCACTCCCATCCACCCTGTCCCTCCCCTGCTGCCCAATTCAGAGGGCTTCAGCTGATCGGTGGGGACCATATGGCCCGCGGACCAACTGGAGGGTTCTTTAATTCTAGTACGCGGGAGGGAGAGGGGGACTCGTGGACCGCATGCTCGGCTTGCAAAAAGACCCTTTAAAGGGTCTTTTTACGAGTGGGGTGGTGGCTGCGGCACATGGGGCTGGGGGAAAATTTGTGACAATGGCTACTTTTCTGGACTGGTTGATAAGTGCGGTCAGAATTTCTGGGTCTTTGTGACATGGACCAAGTGGTAGGTTGTTGCTCACTTTTATAGGCCCAGTTCCTTCATTTGGTGAGGATCTTGGCAGTGGTAAAAACAAAGTGAATGAGAGACAGATCTAATCTACTTTTCTTTCCTCAGGTTTGGCCCGTTCTGGAGCTCACCATGAAGAATTTGGTTTGGCTGCTCTTCCTTCCGGGTAATGACTTGTGTGTCAGTGGGGTGGAATGTGCCTCTCTTTGGTCTGTGGGAAGAATACGAAAGATGGATCCAACAAAACAGTACTGTACATCTCATGAGGCAACAAGCTGAAATTTTCCCCCAGTAGTACGTAATAGGAGTTACACTGAAGCAAATGTGTACTCCCTAAGGCTATACATGCCAGTGATCTGGGAAGGGTCTGGAATCGAAATCTAAATTCTTAAGTCCTTGTTCTGTTCTGGGCAACTTGAGCCTGCCTTAGTGAGCTTCAGATAAGGAGGGAGGGGATTGGCTAGCAACTGTGTCCTCCTCAGCCACTATGAGCTTGCTTTGGTGGGGAGGGCGGAGTATAAATTGGAATAAATAAATAAATACATTTTCATTACTGAGAGGAGCCTTTTTCCATTTTTTCTCCGATACTCTCCCACTCCAGTTCTGGTTTGCCCGATATTTAAATAAGCTGAGCAGAACTAACGATGACCCCCAAACCCATTGAGATATGTTGGTCTTTTGCTTGACCTGTTTGTTGCTATGACCATGACATCACTGTAGGGTTGGGATGAGGCAGCTGCTGAGTTCCTTCAGGGGAACTGATCTCTGACTTCTGGAAATATTTTAATTCTGGAAGAAGACCAGGATTCACCTGAAGGTTGATTGCCTTATCCCAACTTTAAATTGGCTGGAGAAGGGAACACAAAGGACCCCCTCCTCCAATCCTTTATCTTAGCCAGGCAGGCTAGGTCAGGGTTCCAGACAAGATGGTGCGTGGTTAGAACTTCCTTGGGGGCTCTCTGGGTTCTAGTCAATGTGGACAACTGCACATCCCACAGAAAGACCAAAAGGAATAAAAGAAGAAGCAACACTGAGAGGTCAAATTTGGGGAAAAAAGATGTTGTGAAGGATATCCTGGGGGACTAGCCAACACTGCATGTTGAATTCATCCCCCGTTACCATTTTAATTTCCCACCTACCCCACTTCACTGGGGTTCCCAGCAGAAAATAAAAAAATAAAAATATAAACTGAGGCTGAGGGGACAGGACCGAAGACTGACATTTAAAAAAAATACCCTCTTAAGCTTGGAACATTCACTGAGGTAAAATGTGACAGGTGCAAGCAAGTGAACAAGAACCATGTTTATTTTGAAAAAACAACAACAGAGCTTAAGACAAATATTAACATTCTTATGAAATGAACTCTTCAAAACATAACTCTTAACTCCCTCTTACCTCACTTTTCCTTTGTGGCTCCCGTTGGATCCAGAGCATTGCCTTCATTGGCTGCCTTGTCCTCTGGGGCACCTTTCTTATCTGTGCCTGTCACAGATGGATACAGGCTAGGGTCCAAAGAGACACTCCAAGAAAAATCAAAGTCTTGTAAAAGCCAAAATGACTTACTTACTAAATGACTTACTGTTTCAGAGGAACTGACAACTCCAACTCAAGCCAAAGCAAAAACTGTTTGGGAAACTCCTCCAACTTAGAAAATAGCTCACGGTGGATCTTTACTTTACTTTATTTTAATGGTAACTGCTCTTACAGAGCCAATTCGGCTCTGAACAGTGTCATACTAAGACTAAAAAAAGGAGATTTATTTAATACATGTGTCTATATGATGTAAAAATGTAATGGTTTTTAATCTTATTCGACTGAGAAAAGAACTTGGCAACTGCCAATGTAATATTAAAATCCACCCCTGCTAAAAGAAACCTCAAATTATCCAGTTCACACCTAGAGTCCTGGATATAGGGATTTATCCGACTATCTCTTGCATCGTTAAGCAAATCACAGTCGAATATCATAGTGGAGGTAACATTTTGAGGGCTTGGTTTCCTTTAGAAGAGAGAGCAATGGAGACTTAGGGTGTCTGTAAGATTTAGTTCTAAGAGAACACGGGAAGGGTGCAATCATACATACCAAAAGAGGCAGCAAAGGTGCGATTCCCCCACAGAGTAAAGGGGCGCAATCAGAAAGACACATCTGTCTCGCATCCTGGAGTTGTCGGTGGGGCGTTGTATCTTGCCGCAGGAGCGTGGGAAAAAGTCACCGGGCAAAACCTTCTACTATCCGGAACTGCGAGGTGCACAGCCGGAAGTGTGATTGTGCAAACGTGTGTCATTTCAGCCCGGGGCAAACTGCCTCGCATTCTGCCCATATTTTCTCCCATGTGTGACGGCAGCCGAAGCTGACCAAATTCTGCCTTGTGTTTTTTCCATTTCAGGTTTCCTTTGCAATCCAAACCCATTGAAGATAAACCCTGATTCCCTGTTTACCTGGAAAGGATCCTGTGTAGTGATTCCCTGCCAGATCAATCGATATAAGGGGGTTTACCTCAGAGACAACTCCCTGCTTTGGTATTTTCAGCCTTTTTATGATACAAATCATTCAGAATACTCTGGCCTTTTATTGTTCAACAGCTCTGCAACATCAAGCGACAACAGAAACCTATCACCGTCTCCTTTTGCAGGTCGGTTGGAGTTTTTAGGGAATGTCCAGATTAATTTAGAGAAGAAAAATTGTAGTTTGAAGATCTCTCATGTCCGGACAGAGGACAGCGGCATCTATGGGGCGAGACTTTTTGCTTCTTATAATCGGCCAGTTCAGCGATCTAAGTGGTTTCTCAATGCTACAGTTAATGTTGCTGGTAAGAATTTGGTAGGGACATTTCTCTTTCCTTCTCATCCGTTACAAAAATTATCTGTTCAAGGGATCAGTACTGTGAGTTTTGAATGGGAAGTCTTCTAGACTAGCGCTAGGGGAGTGGTGCTAAAACAAAAACACTTCCCCAATCCTGGCATGGGAAAATGGCACTTCCCGTATGAGCACCCCTGCTAATCAAGAGGATATGATTGGTAGACAGACAACAATTTGTAGCATGGGTTTGTGGTTCAGGAACATGGACAAAGCAGATAATCATCTGACTCACAGGGAATTTGTCTGATTGCAGTAGCATCTTTCCACCCTCCCCTTGCTACACCATTGTATGGCTCTGGAATCTTGCCTCATAATCTTGTTCACACTGGAACCTTTTTTCTTTTACTGCGCTTGTGTCTTTAGCCATAGTCTCCCCCTCCCCCCTTTGATCTTTCTCCTTTAGCCATAGTCTGACATGCAGAAATTTAGCAGGGAAAGCTAGCATGGTAAAAATTTTTTAGAAAAGCCCCTCCTGCAGAAATTGTGCATGCATTGCAACTCAGAGCAGAAGGAGTAACAAAACCAACAACAACAACATTGACACCAATTCCATATGAGGGCACAGTGTATGATAACAGAAAATGAATGAGAGATCAATGTTCAGAAAAGCCCCTCCTGCAGAAATTGTGCATGCATTGCAACTCAAAGCAGAAGGAGTAACAAAAACAACAACAACATTGACACCAATTTCATATGAGGGTACAGTGCATGATAATGGAAGATGAACGAGAGGTCAGTGTAATTCAGTGGTAGTCAAGGCCAAGGGCTAAAGAGTTCATCATATCAGATACCGATCATGTGGTGTACAGGACTCAAATGATTAAGATCTGTTCAAGCAGTAGGCTATCAGTATATGGATGGGCATGCCTAATATGTCCCCAGAAGAATGCTATGTTCAGCTGATAACAACTTGCTGGTGATCCCTGGCCCTAGGGAGATCTGGATGTCTTCGACTAGGGCCAGGGCCTTTTTGCTCCTGGCCCGTTCTGGTGGAACTCTTTGCCAAACAACATCAGGGCCCTGTGGGATCTGATACAATTCCGCAGGGCCTGTAAGGCAGAGATGTTCTGCCGGGCTTTTAACTGAGGGCAGCAATGGTTAGGATTGGCACCCTTTCTTTCTCTCCTATGGCCCTGTCATGGCTCAGGTAGGGTGTCACCTGACACTGCTACCACTCTGGTTTTAAGATCCCTTGAGAAGGCCCAGAGCACCCACCCAAGACCTTCAGACCTCCCTTATTTGGCCGAATAGTAGGTGTGAGGACCAGGCAGAGTAAACAACAAATAAAAGGTTTATTTTACAGGAGGTCAGCCCAATATGGGAAACAAACAAGGTGCAAGAACAATAGCAATAAGTGGGTGAAGAGAAAAGAAACCAAATGCCCTAATGTGACTAGACTCACAGTCCCGAGTTCACTGTCTCAGTTGGGCCTAAGTCTACTCACCCTTCCTCTCAGGGTGAGGGTCTCTCCCAGCAACTGCCTTCCTTCTGCCCTTCTCTCTTGGAAGAAAGAACAACTCTTCTTCTGTACCAGTATTATAAGTCCCCTTTCTCTGTAATTGGCTAAAATTGGCACCAAAACCTCTCAGGGGTTTCTGGGAGTTATAGGCCTGGCCTCCTCCCACTGCTACTCAGGCTCCCTGGGCCTGCTAGGCCTTTGCTTGCACAGCCCAGATCATGACACCCCCCACCAGACCAAATCATGGGGTCCATCCCCGGATCCCCATTGATGCAGTCTGCACTTGGGATTTGGGCTGTGCTTTGCCCTTTCAACTCAATCAACATTAACATATAAACACAGTAATAAGTATTAACAAATGAACAACAAATGAGACTACTCCTCATTGCAGGCCCCCCCCTAGACAAGGCATCTGCAACCTTGTTCCCTATTCCCACAATGTGCTCTACCCTGAAATCCAATATACAAATTTTAAAACCCATTTTCATAGAACTTGGGGTAACTACTGTAGGCTATTGTGCAGTGAACATAATTAAACACAACAGCAATAAAACATCAGATAGAAAATATATACAGTAAGGTGGCTAATCATCACAAGCTCTGCTAAGTTGGGCTGTTTGGAGCCCCTTCCACCACCCTGGTCTCCTTTGCCACCATAGCTTCCACAATTTCTCAGTAGCAACTTGCATTTCTCACTTGGAGAGGGCTTTTTTCACTTCACAGTTATGTCCATCCACTTTATGTGGTCAAACTGCCATGGCAGCATCTGCCTCCTTCATACAAGAATAGGTTACAAAACCAAACCTACGGGAACATTTTGTGAGTGGGTTCCTCATTACCACACAGTCAGTGAGTGTGCCCCATGTTTCAAAGTGTTCTCTCAAACTATCATTGGTAGTTTCAGAGCTTAGGCCACCAACAAATAGCTTCCTCAACTGTTCTGGTTCCTTAGGATTCTGATCCTGGGAAGATCTTCTTGTCTTCACATATCATTTTGGGGAAGTGTTCCTGACTCAGTTGCTCCGTAACTGCCTGCCTGCCTCTCCTTCTGTGCAGTGCTGACCATTACCTCTATTTTGTCCTTTCTGCCATCGAAGTACATGTTCTGCCAGGTCTTCCCCTACAAACATAGCCACAGGGGTGTGTTCATACACAGCAACCTTCCACTGTCCACCCATCATATTGGATAGGCATCCTGGTCACCAGGAGGGCAACCCCTTTGGCATCCTGCAGGCACCGCACCTGTCTTTCTTCACCCAGGATGAGATACTTAGGATCCACAAGAAAGTGGTGGATGGTGGTCAACTGGGAGTCGGTGTCTTGCCAGGCTGCAACACCACACCCGTCCACAGTGACTTCCTTACGGTGGCGCCAAGGAATACATTCTGAACTGAACTCAGGCGGAGTGGGGTGGGGGCCCACTTGAATCATATGGTATGAGTGGGTACTTGCCTTAGGGCACCGCTTTTCAATGTGTCCCAACTTGTTGCAGGCATAACATCGGGGTCCCTTCTGATCTCCCGTTGGCAACTGCATACCAGCACTTGCTGAAACAGGACGCTGTTCCTGGGATGGCTGTCCTTTTACTTCCAGCTGCTTTCTGGGCTGGGGTGTGGACTTAGGAAACTCCCTCTTATGCCAGTCCTGATTAGTCCTCTGTCCTCCATAGGCTTCAGCCAGTCGCTCCGCACACTGTCCTGCTTCTTGAAGGGTAGAAGGGTTCTTGTCCACCAAGGGGCACCTAATGTACTCAGGAAGAAGAGTCAGGAACCGGTCAATGCACATCAGGGCCTTGACGTTTAACTGTTTTTAAGGTTGTAAATCGCCCAGAGCATGCTTGCAGGGTGGGTGATCCATAAGTTTAATGAAATAAAAAAATAAATAATAATATGGGAAGTAAGTGGCTATTATCAATGGCAGAGTCATCTTCCAACTGTGTGTAGTAAGCCATAAATATTTCATGCTGGACATTAACAGTGCAATCCCAAGCAGGGTGTGACATCTTCCTGAAGGGTAGAGGAAGGTAAGGTTAGGGACACCTAATAATCTTGTTTCTCCAGCATACTGAAGACTATCAGAGTCCTGAAGGGGTGCAATTGCTAACCTCCATCCTGTCCTCTGAACAATCTGTCTTAATTGGAACACGTTTGGACTTCCTACCTGCTCCTCCTCTTCTGGATTGGCTTCCTCATAGGTGCATCACCTCACCTGTAATGGGAGCTATCGTTTTGAAGGAACTGCCAGCAGTGGAGGAATCTCCCTAGGGGTCAACATTGGTGGGCACCAGAGTGGCATCTTTGACCATGCTTGGGCCCCATGCTGATGACTCATGAAGAAGGGCCAACACTTTGTTCAACCAGCACTGCTGGGAGCCCTCTCACCCAAGGGGACTGGTGGCTCATCCCCTGGCAGAATAGACCACCCCCAGGACCATGGGAAAGAGACATTCTTTTAAATCCATGTACTTCAATGGAGTTTGAAGGGTTTAATTCTGCTTAGGATCGCACTGAAAGTCCCTATCCTAACAGGTGTCATGTGTGGAAGCATGTAGGTCCGGGCTGCATGTTGTGGGTCTAGCTGCTGATTTTTAGATATGTGGCCAAAGTGTCTGTGTCCATGCATAATCCAGTAGAAGCAGCCACACATTTCTACAGGGATATCTTTTGACATTTCCCCCTAACCATAACTTGGGTATATCCCAATTTATTTTCTGGATGTAGAGTCACCTCCAGATCCTAAGATGGACATCTACCCTAAAGATATCCGAGAAGGGTGGACGATAGTGACCTGCTCTGTACTGTACCATTGCCCTGAGGAACTACTAAGAGTGACTATCAGTGGCTTAGGAGGGACTCGTTTGTCTTCACAAAGAACAACTATCAATAATGGAGCAATCCGAACGGTCGTGAATTTGGAAATGACCTTGGAGGACCATGGGAAGTCTCTCGTCTGCTCCCTGAAAAGACAGAATGGATTAGAAATATCCAAGAGCACCATGCAGCTGGGTGTGAAATGTGAGTTTAATGTAAAGAGGAGGGATCTGGGCACAGTGGGTGGGGAGAGACCCTGAAATGAAGAAATTGCCAGATCTGAACAAAATATACACCTAATCTGATCAGCCACAACACTAACTGTGAAAACTGGGTGCTATAGATTGTCATAGAACAACAAAGATATTTTTAATGTAATTGAAACATAAATAACTTTTTTGGGATAGCAAATACTGCTGTAGGTATAAAAAAAGAAAGGATATCCTCTTGGGGTATCTCTTGTTCTGGCCATCTTGAGCACCAACACAACTTGAGCGTACAGAATGCATTAAGGAAATGTTGTTAATATGAAGGAGGTTTTTTAAAAAAAACAATTGTAGTGATTTCTGTTTGTTTCCATGGTCTCAGTTGTCTCCAAATTTGGGGATTTAAACGAGGGAAGGCCAAATTATGGTCTAGGCCTAAACCCAAAGAATTTCTCTTTGGTCTATGGTAGTCCAATCAAATTTTAATCGAGATATGCTAAAATGATTTACTCACCATTTCATTCAAAAGGGAAAGGGGGGAGTGGAGAAAGAGATAACTATACTTCCATGCAACATATCCCAGGGGGTGTATGCAGTGCCTTGAAGATACATGAATGCCTCCACTGTACCATTAGAAGGCCCATACGGTAACAGCTGAGCTTTTGTGATAGGTTCTGATGGTAATTTTCTTTTGTGGCCATACTATGTAACTCATATGGCTGGATATCATCTCTGTCAGTTACATGAGTGGCTAACCTACTTCTCCTTCCTTCTACTGTTCTGCCCCCTTTTCACTCAGTGTTTTTCTCTTGGCCCTGCTATAATCAAACTAAAGCTATGAAAAGCAGAATGGACTATTTTTTGAAAATATATAGACTTTTTAAAAAAAGGACAGCTTTCCCCAAGATTTCAGAAAACGAGTGATCGCCATTGTTTTCAGCAATGGATTGAATAGTACCGACAGTGATGAAAATAGATTTTGGCTATTTGATTACTTAATATCAGAGTGCACATCTCAGGTTCTGGGACTCAGAAGAACTCAGCATAGATGTCCAGTGTGATTTGATTCATTGAGATGGTGCAATGGATGGAATGTTGAATGTGGGAATCATCAACATAACAGCAGGAGTTTCTCGTCAAGCTTTTGAGAGCCAGTTTGATGTAGTGGTTAAGTGCGCAGACTCTAATCTGGGCGAACCGGATTTGATTCTCCACTCCTCCACTTGCATCTGCTGGATGACCTTGAGCCAGCCATTTTTCTGTCAGAGCTGTTCTTGAAAGAGCAGTTCTAGAAAGAGCTCTCTCAGCCCCACCTACCTCACAGGGTCTCTGTTGTGGGCTGAGTAAGGGAAAGGAGTTTGTAAGCCACTCTGAGACTCAGAGTGAAGGGCGGAATATAAATCTAATTTCCTCCTCCTCTTCCATTCACCAGTTCTTCCCATATAAAACCAATTCTCCTGAGAGGAAATCTGCTTTTCCCTCATGCAAGTGATGGAACTTGTAATGATCATAAATGGAGGAGAGAAAGTATAAGAAAGCCAGTTGTAGGTTGTGGCCAATGTAGGATTTAAATTTATATGGCTATCCATTTAAAGCACAAGATGTTATATGTTATATGTTGCCATGGGAAATCTTTTGTAGTTTGATGCAGGCAAGGGGACAACATGTCAGAATTCTCAATACAAGGTTTTATTTTTCTGTACTTTTAGAGCCCTTACTCCATGTCTCCTCCATTTATCTTTTTTACCTTCTCTTTCAGTATAGAGAGCTCTAGTCTGCTCAGCAACAGACTATGATCTCCCAAAGGGGACAAACGTCTAAACATCAACAGTGAAACAAATCCGTAACCCCTCCTTAGACATTTGAGGCCTGGAGATCTCCTCGAATTAGAATTGATCTCCAGACTACACAGATTAGTTCCCCTGGAGAAAATGGCTGCTTTGGAACATGCATTCTATGGCATCATATCCCCGTAAGGTTCCTTCCCTCTCCAAACTCACCATTCCCAAGTTCTACCCTCAAATCTCCAGGAATTTCCCAATCCAGAATGGGCAACCCTTATCAAGCGAGATACAGAAAGTACTCATCTCAGTATTTACCATGAGACCTGTGGCATCATTAAACAGTAATTCATCAAGTACTTCAAACTGTTTAAAATATCATTTTCCAAGTGAATTGGAGAAACCCCATCTTGTAGATCTCCTGGCAAAAATATGTAATCTTCCATTAAAATCTGTCTCCATTTCTGAGGACTGGAAGGTAGTGAATGTCACTCCCATCTTTAAAAAGGGTTCCAGAGGAGATCTGGGAAATTACAGGCTAGTCAGTCTGACGTCGATGGTGGAAACTGTAACTAAGGAAAGGATTAGTAGGCACATTGATGAACAAAAACTATTGAGGCAGACTGAGCATGGGTTCTGGTCTCACTAGCCTGTTAGTGTTCTTTGAGGGATTGACCAAACATGTGGACAAGGAAGACCCATAGATGTTGTTTACCTTGACTCCCAGAAAGATTTTGATAAAATTCCTCATCAAAGGCTCCTAAGTAAGCTCAATAGTCATGGGATAAAAGGACAAGTCCTCTTGTAGATCAAAAACTGGCTAATTAATAGGAAACAGAGAGTGAGTATAAATGGGCAATTTTCTCAGTGGAGGGTGGTAAGCAGTGGGGTACCGCAGGGATCAGTAGTGGGTCCGACTTCCAGTTTATGGCAACACGCAGGCGGACGCACCTCCCGGACCTCCCAGGGGTGCAGTCTGCACGCTAGCAGATGGGGGGGATTGTTCGCCACCCCCCTGGAGCCTAGGCTCCTAGCCATGGGCCTTTTTGAAGGGTGGCCTCTTCACCAGTGCGTTGCTGGTGAATTGTGGCGCTCTTCTGCCCTGACATTCCTGCCGCAAAAAATGGTCTTGGGACAGGATGGAATCTGGAATCTGGGACGTTAACTACCTTCCAGAAATGTGAGTTTCATGTAGGGAGGGAGCGATCTGGGCAGGGTGGATGGGGAGAGACACCCTGAAAAGAAGCTACTGCCTGTCATGAACTAAACATGCACTTTATCTGATAAAGGTAAAGCTTTCCCTTGCTTGAAAGCCAGTCAAATCTGACTCTAGGGTGCTCATATCTGTTTCCAAGCCAAAGAGCCAGCGCTGTCCGAAGGTGTTTCCATGGTCATATGGCTGGTATGACTAAACGCTGAGGATCACGGAACACTATTACCTTCCCACTGAAGGGGTACCTATTTATCTACTTGCAATTCCTTGCTTTCGAACTGCTAGGTTGGCAGGAGCTGGAACCAGAGACGGGAACTCACTCCGTCTTGTGGCACTTGTGTCTTGAACTGCTGAACTACTGGCCTTCCAGCTTGCAGTTCACTGTCTTAACCACTTGAGCCACCACAGCTCCCTATCAGATAAAACACAAGAGTAAATGTAGAAATTGGGTGCAGTAGGTAGTACAGAGCAACAGGGATATCCCCCCCCCCTGAATTTAATTCAAACACAAAGTACTTTGTTGGGATAGCAAATACTGTTGTAGGTATAAAAGAACAACAGATATCCTCTTTGGTATGTCTTGCCTTGGATATCTTGAGTACCAACACAACTTCAGCATATGGAAAACATTAAGGAAGTGATGTTAATATAAAGGTTTTTGATGTCCAGTGATTTCTTTCTTTCTCCAAGATCCCTTTTGTCTCCAAATTTGGGGATTTAGGGCTGGGGAAGCCAATTTATAGACTGGACCTATCCCTTTGGTCCTGTCGCCACCTCACTGAAGCTAGAAAAGGCAGAACAATGGGCTGTTTATTCAGATGCCCTATAGAGTTTGGGAATCATAAATGTATAAAAGGGCTTCTGTTAAGGCTTCTGATGCCAGCCTCTTCCATTCTCTTTCTCAAGATGTTTAATTGTGTATTAGTGCTGGACCTCCTGATGGACCTCCTGATGGCACCTGGCATTTTTGGCCACTGTGTGACAGAGTGTTGGACTAGATGGGCCATTGGCCTGATCCAACATTGGCTTCTCTTATGGTCTTATGTTCTTATGTACACCACAAAGCTGCTTTATTCTCACACTAATTATGGTATTTGGCTAGGAATGTGAGAAGTTAACAATCCACTAATGATCCCGAATTGCTGAAGAGAAAAGGCTACCCAGTTGTGTAAATAGCATATAGATTAAGGTGATTTGACCAGGAAGGGATGAGTCGGGTGGTAGCTGATAGGATTTCTTCTTTCCTGTGGGCCTCAATAGAGAGAGAGATATCTTTTTATTTTGGATGGGGGTGGACAACTATTAGTTGACAGATACCCTAAAGCCACCTCCCCAACACAGCAAATTTAGACTTGTTCTTTGCTGCTAGAAACCACAGTTTGGTTCTGCTCCATCTTGGTTTAGTGTATATTTCCAGGCCACACTATGGCCTACTTCTAGGCCAGACATGGCCTGTACTTACACAGAGAGGGTGTTGGGGGGTAAGAGATGATAAGGGGTGTTTTCTGCCAGTGGCTCCCCTTTGTAGAGGCATATAGGGGGCCTTACACTTATAACTATAAAAAATTATCATCATGGAATATAGAAAGTTCCAGAAAGCCAGTTGTATGTTCTGGTCAGCACTGGATTTCTATTGGCATCAAAGAGCATTTAAAGGGTAAGATGATGTACATTCCCCATGGGAAAACCCCTTAGCTACCAAGGGAGACACAGAGACCACTCACCAGAGTATTTGTATGGAGGATTGTGCCGTCAGTCAAAGGCCACAAGTGAAACAAAATGCCGTTGTCCAACTGAATTGTGTCAATTCCAATGTCAAGATGTCAGACTGAATAGAAAACCACACTCTTCGAAGGTAATATGAAACACCAGTGTACGATATTTCTTGTCAGGTAGATTAGGGATGCTTAACCCCATCCACCCACCTGGTTTGCCTCATGTCCTGTTTGCCAGAGGTGAACAGGGACCTGTTTTTCAGCAGGCTGTTCTTTTGGCCAGTTCATGAGTTTTCAGCCAATTGATTCACTGCATTCCTTCCTAACTATTTATTTATTTATTAGATTTGCTACGCCGCCCTTCTCTACAAGTAGGGCTCAGGGTGGCTTACAACAAAATAATATACAAATCTCAGATTAAAGCTAAATTAAAATAGCCCAATAAATACCAATACATAAAACATCATAGACAAGATGGCAAAAACGCAACATATATAAGATGGCAGAAAGGATTCCAACTCCCCAGCCTCTGTAAGGGAAGGAGTTACGAGGGGTGCGAACTTGTGTAAAAGTGTCAAAGGATGCCCCATCGCTATCCTTAACTGAAGGCCTGGTGGGACATCTCTGCCTTGCATGCCCTGCGGAATGGTAACAACTCCCACGGGTCATAGATGTCTTCCGGCAGAGCATTCCACCAGGTGGGAGACCCTGGCCCTTTTCGAGGACAGCTGGACTACTCTCGGGCCAGGGACCATCAGGAAGTTCTTATTTCCTGGGCATTACATTCTTCCAGGGGCATGCTGGGAGAGGCAGTTCCAAAGACAATGCATTTCAGTGCAACTGGCCACCATTCCGCCCCTTCTACCGCCTTTCTACTTTAGGCTTGCCAACCCCGCCCCTGGGGGCGGGTAAATTTCCACCCGGGAGGCCCGTTACCCACTGTCGGTGGATTGGGCCCCAGGGGGAACTACACCCCCTGCCGGACAGCATCCCGGAGGTGACATCATCACGGTGGCCACATTGTGGGGGGGACACTCTATGAATCGAGGGAAAACTCTATGGTTTTCCCTCGAGTCACGGTGCCCCGCCCCCAATGTGGGCAATGTGATGACGTCATTCTGGTGACGCGCGTGGGGAGACTCCTGACGGAGCCCGGAACCCCCCCGCTTTCCAGGTAAGTCAACTTGGCAACCCTATTCTACTTGGAGGGCTTTTAAAGTTTTTTGAATTGGTACCGGAAGCAGCCAAGGGCCTAGGCCAGCAGCCTCAGTTCACTGGAAACCATCCTCGACTTCCCCCTGCCTCCTGTGACTCCATCCGTAGCAAAAATGGATCAGTCTGGACAGCCTTGGACCAAACTTGATGGAGGCTGCATTCCATGACATACTGGCTTAAATTAACTATGATCTTAAGAGGAAATAACAAAGAAGACTCTGAAAACACATGGTCAAGATTTTATGATTGGATTGAAGAAAATAATAACTAAAATTCCTGGACCTCTAACCAAAATAAAAAGAACTAAGGGACTAAGAACCATAGGTGTAACTATAATAAAATATAACTGTATGATGGGGAAAAAAGTAAGAAGAATGTTTAGATTATAATACAGTATCAAAGACAATGGGTAAAATTATACTGTTAGAATCTCCCTTTTATGTGTATCTATGTATGTTTGGTTTTTGTTTGTGTTATGAAATTGAAATAAAAATACATTGAAAAAAAACGACATACTGGCAAAGGTCTAAAGTCACAGGTGTTCTCTGAAGGACGCAGTTTGATCTCTTTGTAATGAATTGGAGTGTAATGTTCATTGGAGAATGAAATTATTTGAAAGTTTTCTGTCTTTGTTCCTAGCTCACTTGCCCTACCCATCAGCTTCTGCTGCCTCTGGACCTGAACCCACAACAGAGAGTGGTAAGTCTATCAGACCGATTTCCCAGTAGCTGCTGCTCCGTCCTCGCTCTTCCTTTCCCCGCAATTCTATGTGTCAATTTCCCACCACTTGCTACGTGTCTTCTTGATCCTCAAAAAAACAGAATCGAAAAGATGCGGGGGAAATTGGGTGAAGCTACGGGGCAAAATGTGGCCGTGCAGCAAGTGGTGGGAAATTGACACATAGAATCGGGGGGAAAGGAAGAGTGAGGGCGGAGCAGCGGCTAGTGGGAAATCGGTCTCAATGTATGTGGAACTGAGTGAGTTAGAGAATTAGATGGGGAATAACTTAAGGTCCTAGGGTTGAAAGCTATGGGGAAATTCCTGGAAATCAGGGGGTGGAGCCTGGGGAGGGCAGGATTTGGGGAAGGATCTCAGCTGGGTACGATGCCATCAAGTCCGCCCTCCAAAGCAGCCGTTGTCTCCAGGGGAACTGATCTCTGTGGTCTGTTGAGTAGCTGGGATTCTGGGTGGTCTCCAGGCCCCACCTGGAGGTTGGCAACCCCATACTGGGGCATGGAGATGCTAGAGTGTGAAGCAGCAGCTACAGGAAGTGACTCAGTAGAGAAGTGGGGGAGAGAGAGAGGGAGAGAGCCCTAAAGAGTTCAGGATTTATCCAATGGGCAAGATTATTTAATGAAGATTTTTCCTTTTCACTTCTTTGTGAGTTAACAACTACCCTCTTGAAATAGAGGGTGGTAAATATGTGTCTGAGGGTGTTTTATTATGTGATTTCGACTCTGGGGCATCTTTGTGGGTATGTGAGCTAATACATGTTTCTGTCTTCCTTTGCAGAAGGACCACAGTCTTCTCTGTCTGAACCGCCCCCTTCACGGGTCCCCATCTCTCCTCTCCCATCTTCTCAGACACCCCATGATGGCAGAACCCTGTGGGAGGAATTCAGCTTCCTCAGTGAAGCGCGGAACCAGCCTGCAAAGGCCCGTAAGTGTTACCTGTATAGCAGACACCAACTTTGCTTCAGTGCTTTAGAAGGTTCAGGTTGCTTCACATCTGTTGTCTCAGTAATCATTGTCATAATCCTGTAGAGTAGGTCTGTATTAGGCCTCCCATTTATCCATCCAAGGCCGAGAATTACCACCCCCAATTTCTCACCCCTGAGATATGAAGGAGTCAGAGGGAAAAAATAGCCACCATGTAGTGATGCTCTAGGAATTTCTCCCTAGTCTCCATGGTAAAGACCATAGAGATTAGGGGAGACAGTCTAGAGGGTAGCCATAAAGTACTCTATGGTGAAATCACCCCACGTTTCCGAGTACTTTTCAGGAGCTTAATCAGATCACCACTAATTAGTGATTGATCTAAATAATGGTAATATAATTAAGGGCCAGCAGGGTGTCTGGTGGCTCCTAGGCAGAGCAGAGTGACCAATGCAATGCCACCTTCCAGGTCCACAAGGCCCAAAGAAAGCCCCAATCCC
This sequence comes from Gekko japonicus, assembly GCF_001447785.1. Lineage (NCBI taxonomy): Eukaryota > Metazoa > Chordata > Lepidosauria > Squamata > Gekkonidae > Gekko > Gekko japonicus. The sequence continues at coordinate 15,592 of NW_015163748.1, read as the reverse complement.
AAGCCCGGGCAAAAGTTTTGAGATCCATGAAGGCCGATGGCCAAGACCTCCCAGGAACAGCCCGAGCATTTCCCTGGAGGAGGGTGGACAGCCAGTGGATGGGGGGAGGTGGTAGTGCCGTCTCTTCTTGTTAATGGATGCCATCGATCCCTTGTCAGGTCCTTCTCCTCTGCAGGGCAAACCCGCACTCCGCCAAACCAGACCAGAGAGAGACACCTGAGGGTGCCTGAGTCAGCAGCAGCCCAGGGAGAACGTGGCCTGGGAGTTGTTTGGGAGCGACGGTGGGGGTGGGCATGGGGGGAAAGGGGCTGCAAGGCCTGGCAACTCAGTGTGGAAGATGACCTGTCCCTCTCCCTTGCCTCCAGCCTCTGGCCCTTGGTTCCTTCATAGGGCAGCCAGTGGGAAAGAAACCAGACCACGGCTGGTACCTCGGTACCAGGTCAGGGTGGTGGGCACCAAGGGCAGGTCACTTCCTCCTGCCCCTCCGCTCCACCCTCTAGGCTGACCAAACTCATTTGTTCCAGGCAGGGAAATCCCCCCAAAAGTAAAAGAGCCTTCCCTGCGCATGCGCAGGGAATGCTCTGGGAACTCTGTGGCGGGCTGGTGGTTGGAAGTCACTCAGGCCTCGCCGCAGGAGCGGGGGGAGGGAGGAGGAGATCAGCGGCAGTGGAGGAGACCGCCGGAGCCAAGGGGCAGGAGGAGATCAGCAGCGGTGGCGAAAGAGGAGACCATCGGAGCCGAGGGGGGGAAGGGGAAGAAGGAGATCGGCGAGGCCCGGCAGCTGGAAGAGCCGGGGGTGGTGGTGGAGGAGAACAGGGATGGGAGGGAATCGGCGAGCTCGGTGGCTGGCAGCCACGCAGGCCCTGCCGCCGGTGCGGGGATGGGGGGGGCTTACCTGCTGCTGCTTCCTCCTCCTCCTGCTCTGCGTGGAGCTCTTCCCCCCCTGGCAAGTATCGCGGGTCCCCATTCTTGTTATGTATAATTCTGGTACTGTGTGGTCAGATCTACTGTTATGTGCCTGGCCTTAGTGGGGGCAACTTGGATCAGGGGCAAAGCACTGGGGCAGCAGTGAGGGGAGGTTAATTCTTTCCTCTGCATTAGTTTCCAGGTTAAAATATCTCACACTTGAGTTGTTATGAATCCAGGCATATGTGGGTGTGGGTGGGGGGCAGGGGGAGGACATGGATTCGTATTATACTATTCTTTTTTGTGGAAGGGTTAACAGGAGACCAAAGGTATTACACCTGGGAAAGCTGCAAGAAGGTGCCAATCCAGATGGCTTCATAAGCTTGAAGTACACCTTGGAAAGTTTGATTATGGTATCCCTGTGCGAAATGTCATTTGGCTCTGAATATCCCCATTTCTCCCCCCCCCTTCAGATACCCAGTTTATCCATAGCTGCAAAGAGTTAACACCTGCAGTGGTCCACCTCATGGAACAGTTTCGGAAAGCCTTGCTTCAAATAGGGCAGAGGACTTGCACGGTTCCCAGAGCGAAAAAGAAACCGTAGAGGAGAAAGCCAGATTTCAACCGCCTTCCTCATCAGTTTTGATTCTTCGGCATGGTTGCCCATTCTTGTTTCAGGGATGATTTCTCATTAACACCAACGTTTTTTTTTTTGGGGGGGGGGTTCATCCATTTAAAAGAATGTCTTTTCCAAAAATCAAATAGTCATTGGTTCTGTGAGGCTACCAATTATTTGATGGGCAGCAATGATTCAGCAAAGAATGATTATTCAAATCACTTTGAAGAAATTATTCCCCCCGTCTGTGGAGTGGTTTCTTTGCTGCTCTGCTGAACAAAAGATGACCTTGCATAAGAAAGCATAGGAATAGGCGCACAAGATAAACAGACATTTCAAGAGAGCTAAGCTCATAATGTGTACATATATTTCCCAAGATCAACAGAAGGAAGGGTTTTCACCAGCTAAAGAAATACATACTGTCAGCTATGCTGCCATAAGGGTTGGGGGTGGGGGTAATCGCTTGCCTGTGTAACAAGTACGCTGTATTTCTTCTTGGCTTCTGTAATGTTTGCTTATCTATGGCCTTGCAGGTGGGGTGTTATGTCTGGGATTCAGGGGAACCGTGAGAGCGCTTTCGGTTCTCAGCTTCGGCTCTAACGGCCTGGGGCTCCTTCTCCCACATGCAGAAATGTGGCCAGTTGGCCTAAGGAAGGGGGTGTGTGCATACGAATACCCTATATCCCATTATGCTTGAAGGGACGACACCATTCTTAACAGTGACTTTGTTAATGCATCTATAGCTCTGCAATAAAGTATAACCTTTCTGTTAAGCGTGTACTCCGTTGTTGGCTGTGGAACCTGACACATACACATAGGGAAAAACTCCTGAGTTCACCACTAGTCAAAAATGAATTACCTCCTGATCCTTCCTTAGGAAAAAAAGCAGGATAGTGAGCAAACGCACCTTACTGAGCAAGCAATAAACACACCTTCTTGGAAACCAAGCTCAGCCCCTCTTTCACCAAAAGTAGTTATATCAAATGTCTTAGTCCCCAGTCAAGTAGCAAACAAAATTGATTTTTTAGACCAAGCAAATCACGAGATATAAGAATTACCTCCTGTGGAAACTTCAGGTTTTGGCGTGGCAGGGACATTCGGCTCTGGGACTTGCTCCCAAGAAGCCACTGGATCGCCAGATCTTTTAGAAGAGTTCGGGGGCTCCCAAACTCCACTGAGCTCTCTGAAGAGCAGCTCAAGGAAGGGGCTCGATCCAAACTCCCCACGGGCAGCGGTAAGCGGGTAGAAGTTCAGGAACACTCTGAAGTGAAATCTGCATGAAGAACATCCATGGCAGCCATAGATGCGAAGCCATGAATCCCGGGACAAGGGGGGAAACAGAAGATCCCAGGCAAAAAACTTAAGAAAAACAACACTGTGAGTACCTGTAAATGCAACAACACCAGAGAATCCCTAACTGACTAAACCCTTTAAATTTCTTAAATCATTTTAAAAGGATAATGGAGGGTTGAAGAATCTCTCCTCCCCCTCTTCCTTTTTTGGAGCATCTAGCAAAAGAAATGAAAAGAGCTCTTTAAATAACTCCGTAGGCTAAGAAGAGCTGGTTGATATCTGAGATCGAAATAGATTTAATAGTTGTCTATTAACATTCTGTGGATTACAATACCATATTGTAGATTACAAAATATTGGAAAAAATACCTATATTTGGCTTAGACTTTATTTTATGGAAGCAGAAGTTTACCTCCATTTGGAATTATAATTAAATCATCTGAGATTATATGAAGTCTTGTTAGTGGATTACAATTAACTATATTACAACATCTGGATTACATATAAAGTTATTTTTGATTAAGAGAAGAAAGATCTAATAAATATTAGGAACTCACTCTCAATTTGTACACGTAATTTCTCCATAATATACTTTGCCTTTGCTTGTTGAAATTAATAAAACATAGTCTGTTCTGATTGTACTGTAAACAGTTCATAAGATTGTCTGCTTCTGTTGGGAGATCTCTTGTTTTTAGTGTGACTATAACAATAATTATTTTGTAAACATCGAAAGTGGTGTGATTGTTAAGGATTCACTGGAAAGAACCTTGAGAGATTCTTTGTTTTTAATACAATACTTGAAAATGGCTGGTACAGAAAGACCAAAAAAGGTTCCAGGTGCTCCATCTCCAGGTACAGTTAAATCAGTAACTGCCAATTTAGCACAGGTCTCATTGAAAGACTTAAAGAATTAATCCATGAGACAGTGACAACAGCAGTCACAACAGCAGTTAAGACAGCTGTGGATCCTAGCCAAGATAAAATAGACGCATTGGTACTGCAAATGACATTGCAGATGGAAGAAGTACAGAAACAATTGAAGGAGGATAGACAAGACATTTCTGCCTTAAATAAAACAACAAGCGAGCTGAAAAATAAATAAAAAGAAACAGACCATAAATTTGAAGCATTTAAATCTAAACAGAGTTCCATGGAGGAAGCCCTTATAAAATTAGAGCTTGATAAAGCAGCTTATGTATTAAGATTTCAAAATATTCCAGAGAAGGCTGATGAAGATATAACAACTGTCAAGGTACATACTTTGGCAAAGTATATGGACACAGAAGATTTTGATGAAGTACATGATGAGATTGACATTGCGTATAGAATGAATTCAGCATTTGCAAAAAAAAGTAAACTGCCTAGAGAAGTTCATGTAAAATTTCATAAGAGATCAACAAGAGATGAAATACTTAAAGCAGCAAATGAAACATATTTGCAAATAGAAGACACAGAAATAAAGATTTTAAAAGAAATCCCATGGAGAGTGAGAGAGAAAAGAAAAGAATACATGCACCTTGAGAAGAAATGAAATCTCGTATAGTTGGCTGCTCCCAGAAGGTGTACTTTTTATTTATAAGGGGAAAAGATACAGAATCAACTCAATTTTCAAGGCAGGAGAATTCATTAAAACACATGGAGAAGACCTGGAAACAGAAGAGGAGAGACCAGAGACTACAGAAGAGAATGACCAGGTTCTACAAGGAATTTTATACAATGGTTAGAGCAATTTATACTAAACAACAAGCAAGGGTTCTTCTTAAAGGAGATTTATCACAAAATCTTGAGATACAAAAAAGAACCAGACACTTTCACCATTATGGGAAAATTTACAATTAGCTACAATATAAAAATAACAGAAATTGATAAGATATTGATGTATACTGGTGAGAAACTGATTAAGAAGTTTTACGTATTAATGTTAGAAATCAAGTCACAAGAAGAAGTAGTCAAAAATTCTATGGGCACAAAACTTGGATCATCATAATATTGATTTGAACCAATGGTAACAGGTGTGGAAAAAAATAATGATTACTAAAGCAACTTCATATAAAGAAAATATTTATAAAATGTTTTATAGATGGTATATTACTCCAGATAAACTATCAAAGTTTTATCCTAATTTATCAAATGATTGTTGGAAATGTCAAAAAATGTTGGTTCCTTTTCCCGTACATGGCGGACATGTGACAGAATTTAAAAATATTGATCTTGGATTCATGAAATATTACCAAAAATATTAAAAAGTACTATACCTTATGTACCAGAATTGTTCTTACTGAATATACTACCAGAAAATTGTAAAAAAACAACATTCCTATCTTATTATATGCCTAGTGACAACAGCAAGAATAATGTACTCCAAATATTGCAGAAGAAATGAGGTACCATCTAGAGAAGAAATTGTAAATAAATTGCTTGAGACTGCAGAAATGGACAAATTAACTTTATTGTTGAGAGGACAAACGGAAGCAAGTTTTGAAAATACATGGTCAAGATTCTACAAATGGATTGAAGACTTCAATAAATGAAATATATTGACATACAACCAACCTAGAAGGAACAAAAACTGTACTATCAATTTTATGCAAAAGATCTATACAAAAATACAAGGCGGAACATAGAAAACAAATAATTAAATATTGTATGAGATACTAAAACAGATAATTTAAGGATGTAACGATAGCCCCCCATTTATGTATGTATGTTTGTTTGTGCTATGTTTGTCTTTTATAAAAATAAAAAGTATATTTTTAAAAAAGAATCACCTCCTGAAAGTACACAAAAATCCTCAGCTGGAATATAGCTGACTGGAATAAAGCCACGTCACATCCTGAAAACTCTTCTCTACTAGTAAATGTTGACCGTATTATGATACAGGAGTGCTGGCTGTGTAACCCCTGTGACCTATCTGGTTATAACTCCTTGTGTTTACCCGCTGTGAAATCGAAAGGATGCCCTCAAGGAGGATTACTTTGTTTTATTTTCAGGAACCTGGATAAATCGTCCCTTCTCCCCCCCCTGCCCTACAAATCTAGCTATGGCAGTGAAGACAGCCACCAGACCCAAAGAGAGCTTGATGGTATAATGTGTATGTTCTAGGAGCAACAACGGGAACATTCCCTAGAGCAGTGGTTCCCAAACTTTTTGCCATGGTGACCCTCCAGTCCAAATTTACTCAGCATGGTTACCCACCAGTCCAAATGTGCTTGGTATGATGACCTACTTAAAAAAATGAAGCATGCACAAAGCAATAAAACAGGAAAAGTTGGGGGCCCACTTTCATGAGCATCATGACACACTTCTGCATTGGGATCCACAAGGAGGAGGAGGAAGAGGAGAGGAGGAGGAGGAGATTGGATTTATACCCTGCCCTTCCCTTGGAGTCTCAGAGTGGCTTACAAACTCCTTTTCCTTCCCCTCCCCACAACAGACACCCTGTGAGGTGGGTGGGGCTGAGAGAACTCTGACACAAACTGCTCTTTTTCAAGGACAGCTGTGCCAGAGCTTGTGACTGACCCAAGGTCACATCAGCAGGTGCAAGTGGAGGAGTGGGGAATCAAACCCGGTTCTCCTAGATTAGAGTCCACGCACTTAACCACTACACCAAACAAGCTCATCTCTCCCTTTTTTCCTCCCCTCCAATTTATTTGCTTTCCTTCCACCCCTCTCTCTCCTTCTCTCTCTTTGCCCCTCCCTCCCTCTTTCCATCTATTTGCTTTCTTTTCACCTTTCTCTCTCTCTCTCTTCCTTCATTCCTACCCCTCTCTTATCTATTTGCTTTCTTTGTTTCTCTCTCTCTCTTCCTTCCTCCCCTCCCCCATCT
>NW_015163748.1:3075-8941 GCF_001447785.1 Gekko japonicus | reverse complement strand
CCTCCCACATATATTTGCTTTCTTTCCACCTTTCTTTACCTTTTTCTCTTTCTCTCTTCCTTCCTCACTCTTCCTCCTCCCTCCCCCATCCCCATCTATTTGCTTTCTTTGTTTCTCTCTTTCCACCTCTTTTATTCTTTTTTTCCACCTCTCTCTTTCTCTCTCTCTTAGACAAATAAATATCATTAGACAAATAAATATCATCATGACATCTGTTTTTACCACTTTTGTTTTTATTTTTGGCAGTCTCATTTAATGTTAATAAAAAGCAAATTTGCATATTTTCCAATAAAAATGTGTGTGTGTAATATTTGTTCATATCCTGTGGCTCCCAGACATCTGATGTTTATTCTCCGTGGCTCTTATGTTAAGCAAGTTTGGCCACTCCTGGATTAGAGCAAACATGACAGTTGCAGCCCCATGTCTATGAATACAAGTCTGTCCCTGGTTTCAGAGGGGAGCTGAGTTGGTTGGCAGTAGAACAGCTAGATTTGGGTCCTGCAGTACCTCAGAGACCAACCAGATTTTCAGGGTATGAGCTTTCAAGAGCCAAAGCTCCCTTCATCAGATACGAGTCGTAATGGAGATCTCTGAGCCCTTATATCCCAGCCAGAACGTCAGAGGGGTGTTGCAAAGAAGGAACTCAGGACGCAGAGGTACAGTGCTCATTGTGATCAACTGGGTTAGAGGAGAGTATAAATGCTCCCCCCCCCCCCTAAAATTAGCATCTGTAGTGAGATAAGAATCCCTTATTAAGCCCAGGGGGATATCCATTGTTCTGAACTTGTGAATGAACTCCAGTTCAGCAACCTCATGTTGTAATCTCCCTTTGAATCTTCTCTGTTGGTGGACTGCCACTCTTAGGTCAGCAGTGGAATGATCTGAAAGACTGAAATGTTCTCCCATTGGTTTTTGAGTGCTGTGGTTCTTAATATCAGATATCTAACTGGGATATCCATTCTGACTCTGATCTGACAAAGGGAGCCTTGACTCTCGAAGGCTTATGCCCCAAACCTTTGTTGTTTTCTAACGTGCTACTGAACCTGAATCCAACTCTGTCCTTGTCACTGCAAAGGGCCATTGGGGAGGGGGAGTGTAGTATGGCGGTTCATGATTCAGTCTCAGATGGGAGAAACCTGGGTTCACATCTCCCAAGAGTTATGGAGCTCCCTTGGTGGGGACAATCACTCGTTCTCAGCTGAATCTGCTGCCGGGAGCATCCATGTGCGCCACTTCGAGGTGGGAGAAAACAGGTGATAAACATGGTTGGGGGGGAAATGGGATGATCGGGAGAACCAAGAAACATAAGAAGAACAGGCCTACTGGATCAGACCAGCACTCCGTCTAGTCCAGCATCCCGTCTCTCACATGGTTCCTATGGAGGGTCTACAACAGGGCACAGCGGCCAAGGCCTTTCCTGGGTGTTGCCCCCAAGCACTGGTGTTCAGGGCTTTTCTGATTCTGACCATGGCAGGTGAGAATTTTACCACCGAACTATGGGGAAAAGTGTGTGTGTGTGTGTGAATCGGAACTTCCTCCAGGCATGTTTCCCCTCCCCACCTTGTTTCAGCCAGGTTTCCTTTTGGGGGAGGACTATAGGCACCTGTCATTTACGTTGCCAACTCTTGAGAAGATCCTGGAGATGTGTGGGTGGAGCTTAGAGAGTGCACGTTTTAGGGAGGGGAGGGACTTCAGCATAGTATAATGCTACAAAGTCCACCCTCCAAAGCCGCCATTTTCATCAGGGGAACTGATGGTTGTCATCCGGATATCTGTTGCAATTCTGGGAAATCTTCATGCTTCACTCTAAGGTTGGTCATCTTGCTCTCACTGGACTCTGCAATCCACAGCTTCTGTCTGCCACATAGCCCCTGGACATGACCTGCCTTGCCTTGGTCTAGCATCACATTGAAGGATTTGCTGAACATCTGAAGAAGGGAGGCAGCTGTGACTCATGGAAGCTTCTGCCCGTGGAATCTTGTTGGCCTTCAGGGGCTGCTGGGCCAAAATCTTGCATTTCTGCTGAAAACCTGATTCCTGTAATGGATTGGCCAACCATTGACAGGCAATCTGGAAAGGAGAACTTTGCTTGAAGACATGTATTCTTGATGCCAGTAACCACAATTTCCTCCCTTCCTAAATATAGATATAAAGAGAAAAAGGAGAACTCTGCTGACTTAGACTTGTATTTACTCAAAGGGTTAGTTTTAATAGTTTCATTTCCAAACTGTGAGCAGTACGATCAAAACGATCTTCGGATCATCACCATTCACAGGTAAGGTAAGTCCCTCCGATTCTGGGTGGGTTGTCTTTTCTGTTCCCAATTCTTTTCTATATTAGAATCAGTGGTAACAAAAATAGCACAAATTTAGGGCCCAGTGGCACCTTTAAGACCAAGAAAGGTTTCATTGCTGTAGATTTTCCCAGTTGTGTGGCCATGGTCTTGGCACTGTAGAACCTGACGTTTCGCCAGTAGATTTGACTGGCATCCTCAGAGGTATAACACAGAAAGATGGAGTACCCTCTGTGTCAAGGTGAGAAGAAAATGGTAGGCAGGTAATTTATATCTACTCCAGAAGTTGGGGTAGGGCTGAGTCATTGTCTTGTAGGAGTTCCCCAGGCTTGGAGGAGCTTTCCTGAGGAGGTTCTTCCAGCCAAGGTGGATTGAATAGGTTCCCAGATTTAGAAAAAAGGTGGGAAATGGGTCCCGGATAGACGCCAGGAAGGATTGTTAATAATTGGAATGTTTGTTATCTCGGTATCCTGCGGGGACTGGGCAGGAAGGACAGGTGTGGGGACAAAGGATTTTCATATAGACATAGGTTTCACACAAAAAGGACAGAAGGGCTATTTGTCAGGTGGCCACTGAATGGCTTAATGGAAAATGGAGATCTATACCTGGTGGAACTTGGCATTGTTTTGTATGAATACCTTTCCTGGGTGGAGGAGAAAAACTGGAGATTGCCTGGAGGACTGCCTTATGAATCCTGAAAATGAAAATCTTCTCCAGAGCTTTTGGTTACCTCTGTGGTTCAGGACAGGAGTATCTTCCTTTGGCCTGACTTTGCGGGTTTCTGGTTCAGGTTAGAAGTGGGGTGACCCTGTCGTTGGGGCTACCCTTGAGTAATGCAGTGCCTCTGGATAACAGAGCAAGAGTGGGCTAACAGAAGGAACCATGGAGACCAGAAGAAACAATGTTGCTATTGTGGTGGTGGTGGGGGGGCTGCAAGAAAGGGACAGGAAGAACAGTGGTAGATGGTGCCTCTTGAGGCAGAAGAAGAAGAAGAAGAAGAAGAAGAGATTGGATTTATATCCCGCCCTTCACTACCCAAAGGTGTCTCAGAGTGGCTTACAAACTCCTTTCCCTTCCCCTCCCCACAACAGACACCCTGTGAGGTAGGTGGGGCTGAAAGAGCTCTTGACAGAAACTGCTCTTTTTCAAGGACAGCTCTTATTAGAACTACTGCTTGCACAAGGACATCTAGCCAGGTGCAAGTGGAGGAGTGGGGAATCAAACCCAGTTCTCCCAGATCAGAGTCCACACACTTAACCACTACACCAAACTGGCTCTGCATTGCTTTCCAATGTCTATATCCGTCAAGACACATGGCCTCAGACTCTGTGCCTCTGCCCTGATGCCAACTGACAGTCCAGCCCCAAACTTTTGTTTGGGCCATAATAATCCCTTCTTCATGGACCTCTGCACATTTGGACAGGTAGCTATGCAACCCCCCCCTTTTTACTCTGATCTCTTAAGATCACATCAGCCCTTTATTTCCAGCTCTTGTGTGTGGGTGTGTGATATTTTTATTTAATTAGCTGAATGTAGTAGGGTTATTTTCTTAATAAATTTCATAAAAGACATTCTTGCCTGTCATTTGTGTCGCTCTGAGTGGGTTCTGACTCTGGTATAGTTGGAGTTTCGATCCCTAGCTTGTGCACCTATTAAGCAAATGTTCTCCTAGCTAATTCCCCCATCATCATTCAAACAGAGACCCGGGTGTTGTGGCTTACAGGTTTTATCCTGAATACTAGCATTCTGGCCACATCTGGGTGCTTTGCCAGCCAGCCAAGCTCAGGTACCTGTCCCACTCAGCCTTTTCACACCCCCTCTCCATGTATTACCCAGCTGAAGGCTATAGATGTATGTGTGTAAGGAAGATAAAGCAGCTGTGTGAATGGGTACAGGAGAGAACTGGACTGCTTTTGCAAAAAAAAAAGGTGGGGAAAGCACAGTAAAAAGGCTGGTATTTTCGCCCCCCCCAAAAAAGAAAAGAAAAGAAAAAAGAGGACACAAAGTGTTTTGCATACGGAACGTTTCTAGAGGCTCCACCCATCAAGGCTCCTCCAAGTGGCTTCCAAGGTTACTGGTGGTGAGGTTGCCGCTGGTTGCAAAAGCATCCTTCCTTCCTTCATTCCTTCCTTCCTTCAACGAGAGCTGGTGGCTCTGACCTCTTGCCTTGCCTGCTTCTGCCTCTCCTCCCCCACCCACTCCACAGCTAGGAGTCTTCTCATGCATCTGTGATTGCAGGAGCCGGTGAGTGGCCCCTTGGGTTGAGAGGAAAGGAGTACTCGCTTAGTAGAGAAGCTGGGGGGGGGGGAAATCTCTGACTTTCTCTATTTTCCATTTTGAAATTTTATTTCACTTTTTGCACTTTTATTTTATTTGCATTTTTAAAAACCTAGTTTGGTGTAGTGGTTAGCAGCGCAGACTGTAATCTGCAAGACCTGCGTTTGATTTCCAATTCTTCGCATGCAGCTGCTGGCATGATCTTGGGTCCCTCACAAGTTCTCTCAGAGCTTTTCCTCTCATGAACAGTTCTTGAGAGAGAGCTCTCAGCCCCACTTACCTCACAGGGTGTCTGTTGTGGGGAGGGGAAGGAAAAGGGATTGTAAGTGACTCTGAGACTCCTGTGGGTAGTGAAAGGCAGGGTATAAATCCAATCTCCTCCTCCTCCTTCCCAGAAAAAAGAAAATGAGACTGAAGCTTCCCTGACTGTGCCTGGGGTCATTATGGAAAACGCACTCGCATCTTACATTTGGGATTCCCCTTCCCACATCTTCCTCCAGCCCACTGCCATTTTGCTTCTCATGACTGAGGCTTGGCTGGCAGGCAGTGATGTGTATGTGACCCTGCATCTAATTTGAAGCCAATTTAATGGCACATCCTCTGCTCCAGGTGGGAGGCTGCCCTTTCATTCGCTCTTTCTGTCCACCTGCCCCCTTTTTGAGCCTCCCCCCATTTTTTAAGTATCAGCATGTGCAGATTTAAACTTCCAGACAGTATTTTTATTGAGAAATAAATCTCACAGTATTCAATGTACTTAGGATTTCAAGTCTGGTGGGTCAGGTTCACAATCGATTTTTAAAAAATCCTTCCTAGCCTATGCACCTGAGAACTCTAGTGGATAGGGAGGCAGGGGTCTCTTCTCTTCTTTGCCATGGTTGAAATGAAAACCCCCAGCTAATAGCAGCTAGAGTGGGGTGGATTTGATGGGAAAGGGAAGAGTTAGGCCCATGAAATTGTACTTCTCACATATTTATTTATTCATAAGTTATACTCAGAGGTCGATTCGCGGGGGATCGCGGGGGATCGCTGTTCCCCCGGGTGAGGTGCGGGGGGTGGGTGGGGAACACAACGAAGCCCCGCCCCTTCTTCTGGCCGCCCCGCTTCCGGCCTTCTTTCAGCCAGGAGGAGGCAGGAGAAGAGGGAGGGTAAGTTGCTTCCTCCCCACCTCTCCCCACCCCTGCCTGCCTGGGGCCAGGGACGGCCTTGGCGGGGCTTCCTCGCACTCTCGCCAGCCTTGCAGGTCCACCGCCGGGCCCCTGATGCCAGGGGGTGTGGCATATGCTAATGAGTTATGCT
>NW_015163748.1:0-2750 GCF_001447785.1 Gekko japonicus | reverse complement strand
GGACGGCCTTGGCGGGGCTTCCTCGCACTCCCGCCAGCCTTGCAGGTTCACTGCCGGGCGGCAGCCGGGACCGTTGGGGGCGGGGGGCCTTCGCGGGGCTTCCTCGCACTCCTGCTGGCCTTGCAGGTCCACCGCCGGCCCCCCAAGACTTCCGGTGATGTCAAGGGGTGTGGCCTTATGACACACTTCCGGTGATGTCAGGGGGTGTGGCATATGCTAATGAGTTATGCTAATGAGTTCCCCTAGCTCTTTTTCTACGAAACGACCCCTGGTTATACTGAAACTCTGCCAGTGCTGCTCTGCTACGATAATTCTGTAAGAAGATGTCTTCAAAAGAAAGTGCTGTTTCAAAGAAATGAAAAATTGCACATGAGCCATGTCTTTAAAGACAAATGGACTACTGAGTTTACCTCTTACATCTTGAGACTGTCTCAGTATCAAAGTGCAATGTTAAAAGGCACTTTGAATCCTGTCACAAGAAGAGGTGTGAGTGAACCTGAAAAAGTCTCTTAAAACCAATGCTTTTGTAGCAAAATAGTTTTGAAAGCATGTTGAGGAGAAACTGTCTACTGTGAGGGCCAGCTATCATGTTGCTAAATGTACTGCTGAGAGTGGTAGACCATTCACTGATGCTGAATTTGTTTAGAATTACATGGTTAAAGAAATGGAGGAAATGAGCCCTGTTAAGTTATCTTGTTTTAGTTGTGTCAGTTTAACTGCATCTACAGTTACCAAGCATACTGAAGAACTAGGAGAAGAGCTGCATATGTCACTGATTGCCAAGGCAAATAGAGCAACGACATTATATTTTTATTAACTTTTAAAATTGCTTTTATCACAACAAACTACAAAGGGTAAGGGTATGGGAGGATCTAACCTAAAATACAGAATTAGGCAAGGGTCATAGTATGACATTCATAGATTGTCTTGATGTTTTCCCAATATTTAGAGTTTAAGGAATGAAGGTTAGCCATAAATATTTTAAAATCAATCTAGTACAAGGATAATTAGCCAAAGTAGGTGCATCCTAGTATTCTATACATTAGTAAAGGGAAATCAGGCTTTCAGAATTAAGCTATTTTTTTCCTCAGTGCTTGTTTTTATCATAACCCAGCCTGATTTTAAGAAGTTTAGGAGCTTCCACTCCTATATCGGATTCAGAGTCTTAAACGTTTAAACGTAGTTTATTCTTCTTAGAATGACTTGGAAACCTTATCTGTGGCTGGCCTGTGCACCCACGCAATGTGTGCCTGCACAGAAGACGTGACGATGGATCCTGAAGGCGCTGCAGATCTGACTTGCTGCTTCAGCCATGGTTGTGCTCATCTGCTCTGACTCTCTGGGATCCATATCCTGTTCAGCCCCACACAACTGAAGGCGTAGCATCTTCACAGGTTCTTGGCACTTCCTTCCTCTCCTCAACAGGAGGAATCCCGAAAGCACTGCAGAACTGCCTTGCCACTTCAGCCATGATTCTGTTCATCTGCTCTTACTCTCCGGGATCCGTATCATATTCAGCCCCACACAATTGTAGGCGTAGTACCCTCACAGGGTCTTGGCACTTCCTTCCTCTCCTCAATAGGAGGAATCCCGAAGGCACTGCGGCATCAAAAAGCCAACCTCCTGTGCTCTTCAAGGGCCACATAATAACTCTGCCGCCTCGACACTCTGCTGCCTCAGTAATGACGTATTTCTGGTTCTTGGAGGCTGCTTTTCGAAATGGTTTTTCTAAAAAAATAAATAAGATTGTTTCAATACAAATAAGTTTTAAAAGAGCATTCACAATACCAGGTGTTGAATAGCCAGGTACTGTTTCATGGCAACAAATGGGATCGTGCAGATGTGCTTGTGACACTGAGCTGAATGCAGCACAAAGGAAAGTGCTTACCTCGCTGGCTCCAGTAGAAGACTTCTCTAGCATAGGGCTGCTGCCTGGCGCAGCTACCATGGAGTTCCCACTCCCAGGGGAGGGGGGGAGGAGACAGGGGAGGGGTCAGCCACAGGCCTCCCATTCCACAGGTTCCTCTTGGGAAACGATGGAATGGGAGGTCTGTAGCTGGCATGTCCCTGGTTCCCTTTCCTTCACCACCCCCAATCACTCCCTGTTCCATTCCCTCGATTACCCCAGCTATTGCTTGGGGCACTGGAGGGAGTGGAATAGGGAATGGCGGGGCCAGTGGAGGGAAGGGGAGCAGGAACAGCAGGGACAGGGGTGGGTGAGTGAGTGGGTGAGTGGGGGCGGAGGAGGGCAAGGAAGGGAGGATGGTGGGGGAAGGGAAGGCAAAAGGGAATGGGGGAGGCAGAGGAAGAAAGGGAAAGAAGACTAGTTAGAGTGGTGGGAGAGGGGAAACAAGAAACAGTAGGAATGGCAGAGCCAATGGGTTAGAAGGCAGAGTGGAGCTAAGGGGTCAGAAGGCAGAGTCAAAAGTCAAAAGAGAAGAGACAGAGACAGAGTTAGTGGAGGAGGAGGTGCCAGTGAGCTGGGGAGGGGAGGGGAGGGGAGGGAAACCCCAGATCACTGCATCTTCAGCACACCCTTCGCCGATCTTGCTGTTTCTGGAGCCTTTGAAACAATACAAATAAAACAACAGTTATAAAAACCCGTTCAAAGCCGCAATGAAGAAAAACTCCACTTTGGACTGCCAGTCTTTCAAAACTAAGCCAGTCAAATGCCGTCTTCAATAAACTGTCTCCATCTGCCTCCTCCCCACCTCCCGCTTTGCCTCCTCCTACCAACCGTCCTTCTCCCC
>NW_015163747.1:76977-87751 GCF_001447785.1 Gekko japonicus | reverse complement strand
TTAACGTTTGCTACCGTCCTTAACTAGGTTTCTATGCCCCCCTTTGTTTTTAATCAAGTTTTAATTAAGTCTTTACTTCTTGTGGGCTTAGACGCACATCAGTATAGTCTCTGTGCATATTGAAGATTTGCAGATTGAAGCCTCGGCCACACGGGTAGGAGAATGCAGGGAGGGGAGGCGTGGCTGTTTTCCCCGGAGCAAACTAACGCGCGACTGCGCGATCAGGCATTGGGTTGAGGTCCCATCGAGCTCCCGTGGTTAGGGGGGAGGCGCCGATCTTATGTTCCAGTGTTCTTAAGTAATTAATTGGAGTGGAAGGAAATGAAAGATATTGACATTTTTAAAGAGACAGTGGCCTTGGGAAGCCTCAATTGTACTTTGACTGTGCGCATGGTGCTGCCACTGTGTTTTACCTAGAAAAAAATGGCTACCAAAAAACGTCTCTAAAAGAAATCCCAGCAACACAGGAGATAATGGGGGTGACCATGACATCATCTAGATGGATAATGACAACTGAGTAAACAAATAATGACAATTGTGGATTAAACAGTTCTAGAACCAGTCACGGTCATGGGCAGTGAGATCGCACCCGGAAAATCCACCTATCTTCCATCACTCTAGCGTGGCTAATGCTCCGTGTGACCGGGACCTAAGTTTGTAGCAGGAATAGGAACAGGGGGGCTGTACCACCACTGCTTTGAATCAATTATGACTATCCACCTTCCTTGGAGTTAAACTCGGCTTTTGATGCCAGTGATGGGTTTCAGCCCATCTGTTTTAATGGTGCTGATTCAATGGCTCCATTTTTTAAAAGGACCCTAAACGAGTATTCCCATAAGGACTGATCTGAACGTGGCAGATGAAATGTTTTCATCTCCTCTTTTTGTTTCAGACAATTTTTAATGCTCACTTATCACACAGGTCAAGGCGCATTGTGTGCTGTAATAAACAAAAGGGTCAAATGGGAGCCACAGCAACAGCCGTGAAATCTGCTTGAAGCACAGAGCCAAGGACAAATGTAAATGAAGAGGTACAAAATAGCAGGCTGGCTGATGGATACTCAACAGGCTACATTACAAATGTCCCTTTTTTTCTTTTTTAGAGATTCAGTATATTTTCCTGATATTTAACAGTAGGGAAATTGGGGACCTTTAAAAAAAATTGTGACACGTACACATTTGGCTTATGTACACACATATGTATATATATACACACAGGTACATTATCACTGACCACATTTGTATCCTATGGGTCAAATCTTTCCTCTGGTGGAAGGAGCCCCCCCAGAAGTAAGGCACTTGGAACCCTGTGCCTCAGGGGAAGTTTCCTTCTGCCACTGGAAAGAGCCAGTCTGGTGTGGTGGTTAAATGTGTGGACTCTAATCTGGGAGAACCGGGTTTGATTCCCCACTCCTCCACTTGCAGCTGCTGGATGACCTTGGGAAAGCCACAGTTCCTCTCAGAGCTGTTCTCTCAAGGACAGTTCTAGAAAGAGCTCTCTCAGCCCCACCTACCTCACAGGGTGTCTGTTGTGGGAGGGGAAGGGAAAGGAGTTTGCAACCCTCGCTGGGTCTTCCAGTGAAGGACGGGGTATAACTCCAATCTCCTCCTCCTCTTCCTCCTCCTCCTCCTCCTCTTCTTCTTCTTCTTCATCAGCAGAACAAGTCCCCAGGATCCAGTCCTATGTGTTCTTCTGGGGAATTTGGACTATGTAAACAAACATATTTTATCTCAGATAACTAGGTCAGGGGGGTGTCGACTCATTTGTTATGAGGGTCGGATCTGACATAAATGAGACCTTGTTGGGCCGAGCCATGTGTGTCATAAAAATTAATGCCAGGTAGCGGAGATATAAACTTTATAAAGGACACAAACACAGAGGGTTTTTTTTTCCTTCTTAACATAAAAACATGCTTAAAACATTAGCACTCTTTCAATATTTTGTTTATTTAGCAGTGTCTGATAACTGACACCTCTTGCTCTGAATTATTGCATCAAATGTCTGTGCTGTTGCAGTCTTGAGTATGCTGTTCAGGTGTGTATCTGAAAGCCGCAAACCTACGACGACGCGGCAGCAGCAGAACTGGAAGAAGAAGCAGAAGACAGCCAGTTCCACTGCGGGCCTGACAGAAGCCCTCTGGGGGCCTCATCCGGCCCCCGGGCTGCATGTTTGACACCTTTGAACTAGGTGACTGGTATGCATTCCTGACAAAGAAAACAGACCTTAGTAGTTATATCCAGGGCCTCTGAGAAGGGGTTCAGGGGACAACATTCTGGGGACTTAGTCATCCTGGGGAGCCAACAGGGTGATCTGGTCACTGCTGGAATGAATTTTGTGTTCCATTTATTGGGGGGGAAGGAAGGGGAAGGGTGACTTCGGACCAGTCATTAAGCTACCTTCTGAGCAGCTGTGAAGAAAAAATAGAGGTGGGGGGACCATGCATACTGCCCTGACGTTCCTGGAAGAAGGGAGGTATATAAATCTGGGAAATGTAAGAGGGACAGTGGAGTAACACGTACACAGAGACAACCAACGTTTAGCTTGCTTGTTTCCATATGATTATTGGGTTTGGTTGGGTGTCAAGCAATGTTCCCTCTAAGCTGTGGAGTCTTGTGAGCAAAAATTCTCATTGTGAGCTACTGGCGTTGAAGTTGTGAGCGAGGGATTTGGCTGTTGCATCAATTCGTTTGCTCTGGAGCCACCCCTTCCTGAGCTGAGACAAAAATGTGTGAGCCGGAGGCTAAAAAAACCTGTGAGCAAGCTCGCACTAACTCAGCTTCGAGGGAACACTGGTGTCAAGAGAGGCTGAAGGAAACTTTTCCTGGGGGGCTGTGATGGTTCCCAGCTGCCCCAGTTACGACTAATATAAGCCGCAAGTTCATTGCAGTGTGTAAATGCTCTTTTTCACAATCCATGTTTTTAAAATGTATGCCGTAATGAAATTTGGCCAGTAGGAAATAGATCATAATGGGAGAGGATCTATAGAGTATTGAGATGAACACTGAACCTATAAACTCACTGGAACGTTCTAGCGATTAGATATTGGTTAACTGTGAATCATGGCTGACAAAGACTCGGCACTGGGGGAATTTCTCCGTTACTTATGCCTTTCTGTGAAATTGTTCTTTCTCTCACAGCTTCATTCTGACCAAGACAGAGGAGACGGCTCACTTAAGTACATCCTTTCTGGAGATGGAGCAGGAGACCTCTTCATTATCAACGAAAACACCGGAGATATTCAGGCCACAAGGAGACTGGACAGGGAAGAGAAGCCTGTTTATATTCTCCGCGCACAGGCGATCAACAAAAGGACCGGGAGACCGGTGGAGCCGGAGTCAGAGTTCATCATCAAAATCCACGACATTAATGACAATGAGCCACTGTTTACAAAGGACGTTTATAACGCCAGTGTCGCGGAAATGTCTGATGTAGGTAGGTGTCAGACCCATCAACAATGCAAAGGAAAGCTTTCACTAGGTGGTCTAGGGATCTGAGGAGGGGGGACTCAGTTTTTGATAGGGAGATGCAGTCCACATAAGCACATACGGCACAGATTATGGATCCCAATGAGCCTTCCTTCCTGACATTAGCATGTGAATTGGCTGGCCCCAATAGTAAGAGAGAACATGAGAAAGGAGGTAAGATTATTGAAGGGCTGTCATGTAGAAGATGGAGCGGATCTATTCTCTCTTGCTCCAGTTTGCAAGACTAGATCTAATGGGTGGAAATTACAAGGGAGTCGTTACCGGCTAACTATCAGGAGAAACTTCCTAACTGTAAGAGTGGTTGAGCAGTGGAACAGTCTGCCTCGGAAGGTGGTGGATGCTCCTTCACTGGACGTTTTCAAGCGGAGGCTGGACGACCATCTTTCGGGTATTTTGCAGGGCTATCTTTTGGCTATGCTCCTGCAGAGTGTAGGGGGTTGGACTAGATGACCTGCAAGGTCCCTTCCAACTCTAACATTCTATGAGTCTGTGATTCTATGATTCTATGGGTCAACACTAGAAGCAACCTAATGGGAGCCTATGGTTTGTAACCTCCCTTCTTGTTATGTGACAAATTGTAGCATGTGCAGGCACCCAGTTAGAAAACCAGGGAAAGATGGTGGCAGTAATGTCTGCCCTAACCCGTGGTAAACATATCACAGCTTCCTGTGGAGGTTGTGTCTGTCTACAGTGTCTAATAGTTGCTGATGGACATGCCCTCCGAATTTCTCTAACCATTTAAAAACCCATCTCAGTTTGTGGTAGAAGAACAGAGCATACTTTATTGAAGTCCTTCATTACAAATCATCACATATAAAACTGTAGGGAAGCAAATATGCTACCTGAGAAAGATTTATGTGTGTTGTCTGATTGAAAATAGGCAGGGGTGTTTTTTATTTAATTCCTGCTATATGTTTGATTGGAGAAACATTATATCAACAGGATTTCTTTTCTCAGACTTGTATTTCCAAACAGTATTGCCAGTTTGCTCCAAACCATGTTTCTATTTCAGCTTTCCCCAGAAATGAAAGTTCAAAGGCACCTGATGTGATCATAATGAACTTCAGATAGGTAGAGATCTAGATGATTTTCAACATTTTCAGAGTTGGGTCCCTCTCTTAAACCCTAGAATGGAATCCCCAAACTGCCAGAATGTGACATTAAAGTCATGTGACAAGAACAGGGGAGAGAAGAGTTATAAGAACGTAAGAAGGGCCCTACTGGATTAGGCCAGTGGTTTATCTAAACCAGCACCCCGTTTCACACAGTGACCAACCAGTTGTCCTGGAGAGCCAACAACAGGGCGTAGAGGCCAAGATCTTTCTCCTGACCAGGGCTATTTTTGGGCAGGAACGCACAGGAACGGAGTTCCAGCTGGCTCCTGAGTTGGCCACACCCAGCAGGAACTCATTAGCATAATAGGCCACACCTAACAGCAGAAACTCATTAGGATTGGCTACATTAGGGGTGTGTGGCCTCACATGCAAAGGAGTTCCTGTTACAAAAATGCTCTGGGTTTTGACAACAAACAAGGTAAACAGAATAAGAAGCAAAAGGGGTGTGTGGCTGGATGACCACACTTCTGGCAACATGGGGGTGCGGCCTAATATGCTAATGTGCTGTGCTGTCAAGGGTGTGGCCTAATATGCTAATGAGTGTCTGCTGTTGGGTGTGGCCTATTATGCTAATGAGTTCCTGCTGGGCTTTTTCTACAAAAAAAGCCCTGCTCCTGTCGTTGTCTGCTTGCACTGGTATTCATGAGTTTGATGCCTCTGCGTTTAGAGGTTCCCTTGACTCACCAAGGCGAGAAGAGAAAAGAGTATGATTCTAGTCTGCTGCAGCATGGAGCTACTCTGGACATTATTCTCCCTAAGTGCAGGTTACAGGAAGTCCGTACATTTAATGACACAACCCATGAGAAGTGTCAAGTTATAGTCTCCTTACCACGTGCGTAGCTTGCCACGTGATCCGATGCCCCCTGGCGACTTGTTGGATGAGCTCGTGGAAGACTGGCACGGCCATCTCTTGGGAGCCATCAACAAAATAGCTCCCTGGTGCCCTCTTTACCCCCGCTCTAAACAAGCTCCATGGTGTGCTCCAGAGCTTTGGAGGATGAAGTAGGAGCTGAGACGGTTAGAGTGAGCATGGCGGCGTTCTCACCACAAAGCCGCAAGAGTATCTTTTAGGATGCTTATGAAAGCCTATGAGATGGCAATGAAGGCTGCTAAGGAGGATTCCAATGAGGCCTCCATTGCATCCACTAGCTCTCGCCCTGCCCACTTATTTAGGGTAATCAGGTCACTAACATCCCTTCCGCAAGGGTAGCAAAATTTGGTGTAGTGGTTAAGTGTGCGGACTCTAATCTGGGAGAACCGGGTTTGATTCTCCACTCCTCCACTTGCACCTGCTGATGTGACCTTGGGTCAGTCACAAGCTCTGGCACAGCTGTCCTTGAAAAAGAGCAGTTTGTGTCAGAGCTCTCTCAGCCCCACCCACCTCACAGGGTGTCTGTTGTGGGGAGGGGAAGGGAAAGGAGTTTGTAAGCCGCTCTGAGACTCCTTTGGGTAGTGAAGGGCGGGGTATAAATCCAATCTCTTCTCTTCTTCATCTTAAAGAATCGGTTATTGGCTGTAAGACATTTGTGAGCTATTTTGTGAGTAAAGTCTTGTCACTCTGCCTTGACTTCCCTGCCATGGTTGAAACAGTACATGAACTGGAAGCCCCTTGGCCGTCTTCCAGTCCAGTGCTGGACCAATTCAGCTGACTTTTCCAGGAAGAGATTGACAAGATCCTGGCAACGGTGAGGCCCACCACCTGCCTTCTTTAGTGTCCATCAGGCACCTCTGGGAGATTTCATCAGTCTGTCCCTATCATCGGGGACATTCCCAGGGTGCCTCAAGGAAGTGGCGATGTGATCACTCTTGAAGAAAGCATCGTTGGACCCTACGGTCCTGGCCAACTACCGCCCAGTGTCAAATCTTCCATTCCTGGGTAAGGTGGGTGAGAGAGCAGTGGCCAGGCAGCTGCATATTAGGCCACACCCCCTAGTGTAGCCAATCCTCCAAGAGCTTACAGAGCTCTTCTTACTGGGGCTACTGTAAGCTCTTGGAGGATTGGCTACACTAGGGTGTGTGGCCTAATATGCAAAGGAGCTCCTGCTACCAGTAGAGCCCTGCCCAGCTGTATCAGTTGATGGATGGATGGCCAGACTCCGCCCTGGATACTTTGGCCAGGGGATTAGAGGCTTTGGCTGACTGACTGAAACAGAGTCGGCTGAAACTGAATCCAGTAAAGACGGAGGTGATGTTCCTGAGTCATAGGAGGTTGGGTTCGGGAATCTGACTCCCTGCCCTTGGTGGGGCGCCACTGATGCCAGCACCAACGGTGAGGAGTCTGGGAGTGACTTTGGATGCCTCCCTTTCTATGAAGGCCCAGGTCACCAGTGTTGCCAGATCAGCCTTTTACCATCTTCAGCTGGTTGGGCAACTGGTTCCCCTCCTTTCCCCCCACAACTTAGTGACTGTGAACCATGCAGTGGTCATGTCCAGGCTTGACTACTGCAACTCACTCTACATGGGCCTATCCTTAAATCTGATCCAGATGTTCCAGCTGATGCGAAACGCAGTGGCGCATCTGCCGACTGGGATGTCTGTGTGGACGCACATTCAGCCAGTGCAGCACCAGCTGCATTGGTTGCCGGTTGAGTACTGAATCAGGTTTAATGTTATAGTGAACTGCAGGCTGTGGAAGGTCAGTAGTTCAGCAGTTCGAGACCCAAGTGTGCCGCATGACGTAGTGAGCTCCCGTCTCTGGTTCCAGCTCCTGCCAACCTAGCAGTTTGAAAGCAAGAAATTGCAAGTAGATAAATAGGTACCACTTCGGTGGGAAGGGAACAGCGTTCCGTGTGCCTTGGTGTTTAGTCATGCCAGCCACATGACCACGGAAATGTTTTCGGACAGCGCTGGCTCTTCGGCTTTGAAATGGAGATGAGCACCGCAACCCTAGAGTCGGACTCGACTGGCTTTCGAGCAAGGGAACCTTTTTATTAACCTTTAAGGCCCTATGCAGCCAGGGACCAGCATACCTGTGGGTCTGTCTTTCCCCATATGTGCCCTGCAGAGCCTTGCACTCTTCAGATCAGCAGTCCTCGGCCTGAAAGACATCCACCTTGCCTTGACTAGGGTCTGGTGGAACATGCTCCCAACTGAGATCTGGGCCCTGCAGGATCTGTTACAGTTCTGCAGGGACTGTGAAATGGAGCTGTTCCCACCGGCCGTGGATTGAGGTGGTGGACGTCGTCAATTAACATTGGCCCCCCTGCTTTAACTGCTCCATGGCGCAATTAACCTCATGGCGCCAGGAGCAGTATCAGCTGTCATCTGGGCGATCCACCATCCTGGCAGGAACGTATCTTACATCGGTCTGGAATGAACCACTGAGCTGCCCCTAATGACTTATATGTTAGTCACCTCCGATTTTAATTATACTGGATGACTTTTTATGTGTTAATGGATTACTGCTTTGGATTTTGTTTTTTTTTGTTATGATATGTTGTAAGCCGCTGTGAGCCTGCTTGCAGGATAGGGCGAGGTAAAAATCTCATAAATAAATAAATATACTTGCATGCCGTGCATTGCATGTAGAAAAATACAGTCGTATGTGATTTTCCCTTTTTTGCTATAAATTTTCCACTGGAGCTATTTTCTAACAAGCAAGAAACCTTTTAGGGAGGGTCTCATGCTTCAGACTGTGGGTTGGATCCAGGCAGGCTTTCAAATCATTCTCATCTAATTCCCTTCCTCACTACATCCCCCATCTCACATGGTTTTGGTCCATGTATATTCCAAGATCCATTGCGTCGCTTTTATGGTGATCAGAGGAAACCTTGTTCTCCACTTTTCACCACTGGAAAAGCTGTTTCTATCCACCCCTCTATATCTGCAGAACGACTTTTTTCTGGGCACCAACCACATTTTTACGGTTTGGTTTGTGGTTTGTGACTGAACCATGAATCAAACTACAAACCCATATGAACCGGGAGGCTGGTTCACTAACCCACCCAGTTCATATTGGTTTGTGAGCCATTTAAAGTTTAAACCCCTGCTTTCTGCTCCCCACGGCTTTTCATGGGGAGCAAAAAGCAAGGGTTTACAAACTCTCTGCCACTCAAAAAGCAAGGGTTTACAGCTCTCCGCCACTCAGCTGTTTTTTTGTGAAGAGTAGAAAAAGAGCAGAAAGCAGGGTAAAACCCTGCTTTCTGCTCTCCATGAATCACCATGAACTGCAACAAATTTTGTGGAAGTTCATGGTGGATCTTCAGTTTGCAAATATTGCTTTGCGAACCATGAACTGGCCAAAATTCATGACAGACTTTAGTTCATCAGCCAGTTTACGCCCATCCCTATTCTGTAGCACTCATGTCTTTAACTATGTGGTATGTGAAATGAAGTTATAAGCAGGGGTCATTTCGTAGAAAAAGAGGTGCAGGAGCTCATTAACATAACTCATTAGCATAACTTATTTGCATATGCCACACCACTTGAAATCACCGGAACTGTGTCAGAAGGCAACATCCACCACTCAGGATCCACGTGACTGTTTTGGATTGCTAGCTATGGGGGGGGGAATCTGTCCTCGCAGAGGAGGGAGAGCTTGTACCTGAATAAAACATGGTCTTAAAGGTGCCACTGGACTGTTTTGGACTGGGGGCCGGGGGGCCTCTGCAACACCTGGCTGCTTCTTGCTCCTCATGGCCCGGGGCTGCTGGGAGCAGGGTTGGGCATGTTGCATGTGATTGCCCCCTGGGCTCTTTACTGCCGGAGCTCCACTCCTGCGCGCTCCTGCAGGAAATGACCCCTGGTTATAAGAAACTCTGATATCTAAGAATAGCCCTTGAATTTCGCTGTGAATCTCCCCCCCACACACACACACACAGACTCTCATCTTCCCTCCCCTGAAATGGAAGCACTGCTGGAAATTGCATGCACGGAGGACTTTGAAGCCAGCTAGAGCCAAGGATGACAGTTTAAAATGATGATGCCCTTTGGCAGAACAGCGTATATCTCTCTGTCTCTTATGATTGCAGGTACATTCGTCGTGCAAGTCACAGCAACGGATGCCGACGACCCCACATATGGGAACAGCGCTAGAGTTGTCTACAGCATCCTCCAGGGGCAGCCATATTTTTCTGTCGAGTCTGAGACAGGTCAGGAGACCTTAATCTGTCATTTTCAGACAGCCTCCATAATTTTAAAAAACACGTTAAGTCAAGAGAGGACGTATTAAGGAAATTCTTCAAGGAGATCCCGTTTGGCTCAGTGTGGACTCTGGAGAAACCAACTGATTGATACCCGTGTGAACATGACACATCATTTGCATAGCAATAGCTTAATGAGTAAAATGTAGCCTGGACGAAAACTTCTGTTTCACTGGTCTCGAACTCACATGGAGAATATTCGCGATGGTGCTATGAAAGCAATCCAATCCAAAGCCTTTTATTGGCATATAAATAAAGATACAGTAATCTAAATACAAAATCATGCAGAGTAAAATTAAAATTGCAGAGTAACATCACAGAGTAACATCGTAATAAAACCTAATTCATAATGTCACTTATCAGGCCGTAGGACTGCAGAGAAACTTTGCTACGGTTTCAGTTATTTCTGTATCTGGATTATCAAGCAAGAAAAGGAGCTTAAAATCATCAGGGGTCCCTAAAAACTGGCCTAAAATGGGATATAAAAGATCCCAACACTATGAAAGCAATGCCCAGTTTGGTCATTTGGATTTGGTGGGTGAAAAAGAATAAGAGAAAACATGCCTAATCACGTGTTCTTTGAATTTGGGCTAGCCTTTTTCTTCCCCCCATGTAAGCTAACTTGCAGGAAGCTCAGTACAAGGTAGTTCCATATTTGAGAGGTAGCACAGTGCATAAAGTGCTGGGCTAGGATTTGGGAGACATGGGTTCAAATGCCCACTTAGCCATGAAGCCCACCTTGGACCAGTCCACCACAACCTCTCAACCTAACCATACCACAAAGGATTGTTGCAAGGCCAAAGAGAGCAAGACCCATACGCATTGCCCTGAGCTGCTTGGAAAAAGGGTCAGATAAACATCTAGTCCAGGGGTGCCAAATATGTGGCCCGGGGGCCGGATCAGGCCCCCGGAGGGCTTCCATCAGGCCCCCAGTGGAACTGGCCATCTCCTGCTTCCAGTTCTGCTGCTGCTGCATCCTAGCTTGCTTCGCCAGACTCTCTTAATCACTCAGCCATTTCATGTTTTAACCTGG
>NW_015163747.1:70786-76937 GCF_001447785.1 Gekko japonicus | reverse complement strand
AGGGGGAGGGGGAGGCTGCCGAACTGCGCATGCTCAAGCATGTGCAGTTCGGCCGGGGAGCGGGGATGCGCCGGCGCAAGGATGCGCCGGCGATCCCACAGCCGCACTTGCCGCAGCCCTTTCGATTGAACCACCCATTTAGGTGGTTCTTTTTTGGTGCGCTTTTTCGGTGGGAGGGACGGATGGGGGACGGGCGCAGCACGATTCCCAGATGTTGCTGTGGGATCGCGCTTGTTTGCTGTGGCCCCGATCCGTCCCTCTCCCGGCCCAAAACCCCTCGTGTGAACAGGGCCTTTGTGTCCTTTATAAAGTTTATATCTCTGCTACCTGGCATTACATTTTATGACACACGTGACCCGCCCCAACAAAGTCTCATTTATGTCAGATCCGGCCCTCGTATCAAATGAGTTCAACACTCCTGATCTAATCAATCAAAATATGTTCCAAGCAGTATAACTCTTCCTCTTCTGAGGTATAGCTTCATCTCGGCTTTCATGTCTTTATGTCAGCTTTGGAAATAGCATACATATGCATCCCCAATAGCGGGTTTTTCACCTCTTCCATCACGGTTTCTGTTTTTCTAAAAAAAGAGAGAGTGCTTGCTACATTCTTAATGAATTCCCGTTCAATTTAAGATTTAGTGCTCTGTTTTTAATGAAGCTTTGGTGAAGCTGGTTTCCCTGGTGTTTATTCTGGCCGTCAAAATTAAAAATTGATTGAAAGATGAAAAGGGGTGTTTTTTTAAAAAAAAAATGCACACACAAAGAAATATGACAGTGCACAGGGAAACCATCTTCATTTCAGTTTCATGATCAGCAGTGGGGCAAATACGCTGATAAAAGAATTTTATGGCTCAGTTCAGACTCGCAGTTTGAAGCGCGAGGGAGTTGCGGCAAAAAAGACACAGAACAACTTGTTCCGGGTATTCCCGGTCACACTGCACTGACTGATGCGGGAGCATACCGGGGAGGAGGTGTAAGGGAGCGTTCGCAATGTTGGCCCGCCCCTGGCAGAGGCGCGGCTGTAAGTGGCTTTTTTTTCACTCCAGTGACATGCGCCTATGTGCATAGGCGCAGCAATGCAGCTTGTTTGCAGCTTTTAGCGTGCACACATCCAGGAAGCGGGATAAACGGGCTCTCCAGTGTTTGCTACCACTTTCACCTGGTATTTTTTAAACTCGGGAGGGAAGCGTTACAAGATGGGTTGAGTACGGCTGGGGAACGCCGGACAGCTGTGCCTGCCTGTGTGAACCGGCCCCTTTAATCCGTGTGTGAAACGGGCCTATATCGGGTCAAACTGCAAGTCTGAACTCAGCCTCTGACACAGCTGCACTTGCAGAGAGCTCGGAGTTTTCCACAGTGCCTTTTGCAGATATAATGCCAGTCTAGGGTTGCCAGCTCTGGACTGGGAAATGCCTGGAGATTTGGGGGCGGGGTTTGAAAAGGGGAGGGACCTCCTCAAACTTTGAATTATCCAGGACCTTCAATTGAATCTTTCAGGGTTTTTCATTATTATTATTATTATTATTATTATTATTATTATTATTATTATTATTATTATTCCCAGGCATCATCAAAACAGCTTTGTTGAACATGGACCGAGAAAACCGGGAGCAATACCAAGTGGTCATCCAAGCCAAAGACATGGGAGGACAGATGGGCGGATTGTCGGGAACCACCACGGTCAACATCACACTGACCGATGTCAACGATAACCCACCTCGCTTCCCCCAAAGTATGGAAACTTTAATAGTTAAGCCTTATTTAGTAAACCTTGTGTTCACTTCTCCACTCTAACACTGTGGACTTTATAAGAGGATGCCCTGCGAATGGTGAAAAAATGGCGGGTTTTTTGGTGGAGAAGGTAGTGTGTTTATACCTTTGGGAGAATATCAAGTACAGTTTGTTGTACATCTGTGTGCAGAAAAAGCACCTAATGTGGCACACCAGCTGCAGAACTCAGCTCCCCCCGTTACATCAGCTTTCATCTAAGAAAATACATTTTTACTTTTACTGTTGCAAACATATGCTTGAAACTGAGAAATGAGGCATGGCTTTGACACACTCCGTTGCTCCTTACCCCTCCCTGTGGTAGGTGGGAGTGGAATAAATGAGAGAAATTGTGCAAATTTGTAGCAGCTGGGAAACCCAGCTATTCTTACGGTTAAATTTGGGTTTGGAGAACATAGATTTCAGAACAGACCCTTATACTTTCAGGTATTATCAGCTTACTTCATTTCGTTGAGGGTCCCTAAATATCTGATTCATTCACATACGCTTCCAGCTGTTGACCTCTGGCCATTAGTCCTAAGCAGGTTGTTCCTTTGCTCAGTTTAGTGCCTGTGTTATTGGAAAGGGTTATTTAAAAGAGTCAGGAGAAATTGCAGTGAAATCAATTAAGTGAGAATTGTATTAAATGCTTTCCTGTTGTTACTCTCTGTTCAATAGACACTAGTCATGTGTGTCTGCTTTCAGTTGTTCCAGGCCTCTTTTTGTAGAAAAAGCCCAGCAGGAACTCATTAGCACAATAGGCCACACCCAACAGCAGAAACTCATTAGCATATTAGGTCACACTGGACAACACAACTCATTAGCATATTAGGCCGCACCCCCATGTTGCCAGAAGTGTGGTTATCCAGCCACACCCACCTTTTGCTTGTTATTCTGTTTACCTTGTTTGTTGTCAAAACCCAGGGCTTTTTTGTAGCAGGGACTCCTTTGCATGTTAGGCCACACACCCCTAATGTAGCCAATCCTAATGAGTTCCTGCTGTTGGGTGTGGCCTATTATGCTAATGAGTTCCTGCTGGGTGTGGCCAACTCGGGAGCCAGCCGGAACTCCGTTCCTGTGCGTTCCTGCTCAAAAATAGCCCTGGTTAACGATAGGATCTTTTGGAGGCCATTCATTCATAGGGTCACCATAAGTTGGAAGTAGGGTTGCCAGCTTCCAGGTGGGGCCTGGAGATCCCCCGCTTTTACAACCGATCTCCAGCTGACAGAGATCAGCTCCCCTGGAGAAAATGGCTGCTTGGAAGGGTGGACTCTATGGCATCGTACCCTGCTGAGGCCCCTCCCCAAACCCCGCCCTCTCCCAGATCCACCCCCAAAGTCTCCAGGTATTTCCCAACCCAGACCTGGCAACCCTAGTTGGAAGCAACCTGATGGCACTACAGACACACTGCCTTAAATTATCATGTTGTACAAGGGCCAGTTTGTACACAGATGAATCTTGTATGCCAGCAATCTATGGCTCAGAAGGAAAACAGCACAGCATGAATGAGGAGCAGCGCTCGAGTTAAAAACGAAGGACCCTTGATGGTATATGGCACCAAAAAAAGATTGCAAATATGAATAGTAATATGTCAAACAAATGTTGAAAATGTAAGAAAGCAGAGGGCTCGTTTTATCATATGTGGTGGACATGTGAGAAGGCAAAAGTATTTTGGTCTGAAATACATGCTGAAATGGAAAAAATTGAGAAATGTAAATTTAAGAAAGAGCCAGAAATTTTACTTTTGGGACTTAAAATGGAAGAAGTCAATATGGCAAAAAGGACATTGATGTGGTATATGATCACTACTGCCAGAATGACATATGTCCAATGTTGGAAACAAGAGAAGGTCCCTGAGATTGGGGAATGGATTAAAAAATTACTTTTTATGGTGGAAATGGACAAAATGACAAGGAAACTTAATAACTTGGAAGCAGAAGAATGTTTTGCAGACTGGAAAGACTTTAAGGAGTACTTAGAAAAATACTGGGATGTGAAAGACAATTTGATTTGCTTTGATAACTACTGAAAGTTAAAAGAAGTAGAAAATGGATAAATGTATTTGAATAGCAATTGAAAGATAAGTTACCTAGAGATGTATTATGAAAAAGAGAGGAATGAAGTGATTATAAAAATGTAGCAGGAGGTTGGAGCACTATGGGAAGCCGAAAAGGGGGGAGGGAATGGAGGAGGAAAGGATGTATAATGAATTAAGTACTGATATATGTTTAACTTTTTCATATATCCTAATAAATTGTTTTTTTTAAAAAAAAAACAAAAATGGACCCTTTAAATGTAATGCCGCTCCACGAGTCAATACGTAATGGGCACTAGTTTAAATCAGGCTTTATTGATATTCTTATTGAACAGGATAAATCGCAATAAAGATATGGAGGCACACCAGCCTAGCATCATGACTGTGTGGGTAATTACAGAATGTGTACGGCAAGAGCAAGCTGTATGTTATTAGGATGTCTTGAAACGGAATCGTTTGAAGCTGCCCTTTCGTTACCTGCAGGTGCTTACCAGTTCAGAATTGCAGAGTCGGCACCGCCAGACGCGCCAGTCGGCAGGATCAAAGCGACAGATGCTGACGTGGGTGAAAATGCAGAGATGAAATACAGCATCACGGAAGGGGACGGCTTGGAAATGTTTGGCGTCGTCACCGACAAGGAAACACAAGAAGGCATCCTAACCGTCAAAAAGGTATTCCTTCCTTCAGCCAGGGGTCATTCCGTAGGGAAAAAGAGGTGCCGGAGCTCATTAGCATAACTCATTTGCATAACTCATTTGCATATACCGCACCTCCTGACATCAACGGACGTGTGTCAGAAGGCAACACCCACCGCTCAGGCTCCACTGGACTGTTTTGGATTGCTAGCTATTGGGGGCGGGGGGGACGTGCAGATCTGTCCTTGCAGAGGAGGGAGAGCTTGTACCTGAATAAAACTTTGTCTTAAAGGTGCCACTGGACTGTTTTGGACTGGGGGGAGCTCTGCAGCTTACCTGGCCGCTTCTTGCTCTGACTGAGGGCTGCTGGGAGCAGGGGGTGGGGCTTGTTGCATGTGCCCGCCCCCTGGGCTCTTTACTGCCGGAGCTCCGCTCCTGTGCGCTCCGGCAGGAAATGACCCCTGCCTTCAGCGTCGTTGTAATGTGTGTGTTATTTTATGCCAACGTATCCCTACTCACCGTGCCTGTTTTCTCCCAAGTCAAACGTCCCATGTGTTAGTCTGAGTCCAGCAGCACCTTTAAGACCAACCAAGGTTTATTCAAGGTATAAGCTTTCATGTCCATGCGCACTTCTTCAGACACATTGAAACCAAAGTTCCCAATCCATACGTATAGGTACAGAGTGACCAGCAAATCAGTATACAGCATAATAAAAGTGTTTAACAGATGGAGGGGGAGGGGGAGGAGGTTGGATTTATACCCCGCCCTTCCCTTGGAGTCTCAGAGTGGCTTACAATCTCCTTTCCCTTCCCCTCCCCATGACAGACCCCCTGTGAGGTAGGTGGGGCTGAGAGAGCTCTGACAGAAACTGCTCATGAGAGAGAAATTGTGACTGGCCCAAAGTCACACCAGCAGCTGCTTGTGGAGGAGTGGGGACTCAGACCCGGTTGTCCCAGATCAGAGTCCATGCTCCTAACCATTGCGCCAAACTGGCTCTCAGATGTAAGGACCAAACTGGAATAATAAGCTTATATGGTCTTCGTTTGTTTGGGTTTAATTCCGGGGAAAACCATAGTGAAGGAAATAAATAGATCAGAATTGGAGACTGACGGGCAGATGTGCCCTTCTTAACTGTGGAATGCTGAGAGTAATGACCTGAGACTTTGCTCTCACGCTACATCTGTCTCCTCTCAAGTGTGGAGGCAACAGTGCCGCATCCTCTTCTTTGAGGTGGTACAGTTGGCTGCACAGTGTACCTCCTCTGTCCCCAGACCAGAGAAATACATTCCAATCTACCATGTGTTGACCATTATTTGTTCACAATACAACATAAGTGGCATTTTGCGTGTGCTCTACAGCTGCAGTGTTCATCATCAGATAAGCAGCTAGCCCACAAGCCACTGCTGGAAGAAGCTCAGAACTCCCTGGTCTCCTTGAGTTGATGAGCGTCAGTTTTATAGATCCTTTGATTCAACTGGGTAGTCTGGGGAAATCATAATGTCCGTCAGTCCTGGTAGGAAGCAGCTGTTTTCTGCGGCTTTCCTCCTGGTCTCCCCCACCCACCCCACCCCCGGTGTTTTCCATCTCAGATCTACTGGACCTGAAAAAAATCAGGATTTCCAAAATAAAATCCTGGATTCGAATACTTTGCCGGTATTGAGATTTGGGATTTTTCGGAAACCCCCCCCCCCACAAAAAATGGGTCCAATAGA
>NW_015163747.1:63935-70580 GCF_001447785.1 Gekko japonicus | reverse complement strand
TGTGCGGGGCCCCCCACTAGGGGTCCGCGGCACAGGCAGGAGCGTGGCTCCCTTGAACAATAGGAACATAGGATCCTAGTTCCCCCAGCCCCAACCAATAGCCACTTTGGCGGGAAATTCAAACCCTCCAATGGACTAGGGCTGTGCTGGGTGGGTGTGTATATAGTTGGCCTTGCAGGGCCGTTTTTAGTCTAGTCTGATGTTAAGTACAATAAATGTGTGCACACGCAAGTCGTCGTCCGAGTCCACCATGCGGCGAACCCAGTACTTTTCAGTGCTTACACCAAATCAAACTTATTCCCTCCTCATTTGTGTTTCTCCTGGCATAAGGTCTTGCGCGGGCAGTGTCTGGGTACCATAATATACAGGAAAGAAAATGCTGTGTATCATCTTGGACTCTTTGTCATTTTAGAATGTGATGTAACAGTAGACAGTGGGGTAGATCCGGTGCAAGACTTCCTCTTCCGCAAGTCTGGTGTAAAGAAAAAGTCTAGTGCTCCTGTGCCAGTCTGGTGTAAAGGAAAAAGTCTAGTGTAGGTGCTGTTATGTACGCGGACCGCCACTAGGGGTCCGCGGCACAGGCAGGAGCGTGGCTCCCTTGAACAATAGGAACATAGGATCCTAGTTCCCCCAGCCCCAACCAATAGCCACTTTGGCGGGAAATTCAAACCCTCCAATGGACTAGGGCTGTGCTGGGTGGGTGTGTATATAGTTGGCCTTGCAGGGCCGTTTTTAGTCTAGTCTGATGTTAAGTACAATAAATGTGTGCACACGCATGTCGTCGTCCGAGTCCTCCATGCGGCGAACCCAGTACTTTTCAGTGCTTACGCCAAATCAAACTTGTTGCCTCCTCGTTTGTGTTTCTCCTGGCATAAGATCTTGTGCGGGCAGTGTCTGGGTACCGTAAGGGAAGAAAATGCTGTGTGTCACACAAGGTCTCACATCAGCAGAACTGCGCCAAGTCCACTTACGTTTTGGCACACACTTCTCTGGATCCAAGCCAGTGGTTTCTATAGAGACATGTTAGCTATTTACATCTCCACGTATCAGACAATACTTCACGCTGCATCTGTTTGGTTTCATGCATGTGCCATGCTACCAAAGGGATATGGTTTATAAACACTAATCGGACCTCCACTCCGTCAGCCCATAGAACTGGCCACGGCCACCGTGTCATTTCACACACTGATGCTTTTCTACGTAACACGGATGGAGTCTTGTACGCCGTCCCCACATTTTTTCCTAGCTGATGCAATTAATAATTTTATCAGTGTGAATTTCATCTCCCTTTCCCATTGTTTTTTTTTTTTAAAGAACACTGCCTTATTAGATCACGGAAGACATCATCTAATTATGTGGCACCTCTGTTGTCAGAGAGCATTTCCTTAATCTCATTCCTGAGCAACTGATCTGGCGAGCTTGATAAGGTTACGGGGATCGGCCCGCGTCACTCCAGGCTTCCTCAACACGGAAGAGATGTTGAGTAGATTCTCAGAAGCACATGTTTGCCTGTGGCCATCAGACGAATACCCATCATTACTAGTTCATACGGAAATGCCTCGTCGTAATTGATCGTGATATCAGTCCTCTTCTATTCATCCTTGTGTCTGCTTCTGAAAATAATGCTTCGGCCGGCTTTCTGATAGCCCGTGGAATAAAAACGGGGAGGGAGGTGCCCTTCCCCCGAAATTCTTTTTAAGTGTTGTTGATATGCCCTCGAGACTGCATGACTTGCAAGACGATGCAGTCCCTTGCTTGTAGTTCTCCAGTTCCCCCGAGCGATAGGAAGTTCTGGGGGCAGCCTTGGTTTCCTCACAAGGAAACAGCACTGGAGGATTGTGGCAGTTTTTGTGGTATCTGTTTGTTTGTTTGTTTGTTTAAAAAATTCCTCCAGATGATGGGAAAGCGAGCGAGCATTCCAGTGCCTACAAAACAGGCCCCTTAAGAGTGGCCACGTCTGCGTTGACATTTTTGTCACTTGTGTGTCCCTATTGCTTTGTGTTCCCCCTCGCCTTTTCCATATGTGTTTTGCTCCCTCGGGGACTACTACAGAGTGAAGAAGAGGTTGGATTTATACCCCGCCCTTCACTCGGAGTCTCAGAGCGGCTTACAATCTCCTTTCCCTCCCCCTCCCCACAACAGACACCCAGTGAGGTGGGTGGGGCTGAGAGAGCTCTGACACAAACTGCTCTTGAGAGAACAGCTCTGCGGTGGCGATCACACACACTAAATAATCCACTTTCAATCCACTTTCAGTGCACATTCCAAATGGATTTTTACTGTGTGAACTGGCAAAATCCAACTCAAAAGTGGATTGAAAGTGGATTATTTAGTGTGTGTGATCGCAGCCTGAGAGAACTATGGCTCGCCGAAGCGTCATCCAGCAGCTGCATGTGGAGGTGTGGGGAATCAAACCCAATTCTCCCAGATTAGAGTCCGCGCACTTAACCACTGCTCCAAACTGTGTGTGACAGAATGTTAAACACTGTCTTCATATATATCCGGTGCCTTTTACTCCTCCCTTCCTCCCAGGAACTCAAGGCAGCCGTCTTTCCCCCCGTTTTAGCCTTCCAACAATGTTTTCAGCAGTATTAGGCTGAGGAAATCTGGCTGGCCCAAGGTCACCCAGCCAGCTTCATGACAGTATGGGGATTTGGTCCAAGACTCAGATTTTAGTCCCTCACTCCTAACCACTACGTCACAGAACAAAGCTTGCATCCAGTGGCACCTTTATGCATGCCCACCGGAATCCTCTACATTGCAGTAGCTCCTTTTGTGGAAAGTTGTGAATTATTCTCACATCCTCTTGTGAGCAAATATGGGTCTGAAAATTATTCCTGCGTCTTTGTATATTTGTTGTATCCAGACGTCATTTCAGCGGGGATCGCGGGGGGATTGCAGTTCCCCCGGGTGAGGTACGAGGGCGGGGCACATGATGAAGCCCCGCCCCCTGCTTCCGGCCACCCCGCTTCCGGCCCTCATTCAGCCAGGAGGACGCAGGAGAAGAGGGAGGGTAAGTTGCTTCCTCCCTGCCTCTCCCCACCCTGCCTGCCTGGGGCCAGGGAGGGCTTTTGCGGGGCTTCCTCGCACTCCCGCCGGCCTTGCAGGTCCACCGCCAGGCCCCTGATGGGGCTCGGCAGTGGAGCTGCAAGGCTGGCGGTGGCGGCTGGGACCGTTGGGGGCGGGGTGTGTGGCCTTATGACACACTTCCGGTGATGTCAGGGGGTGTGACATATGCTAATGAGTTATGCTAATGAGTCCCCTAGCTCTTTTTTTACGAAACGACCCCTGGTTGTATCCCATAGTGTACATACTGTATTCAGTAGCAGGTTTACTTCCTTTCCATACCAGAATTCTCTGGATGTTGTGGGGAAACACCATGGTGTATAGCAGTGGTGGCGAATGTATGGCACGGGTGCCAGAGGTGGCACTCAGAGCCCTCTCTGCGGGCACGCGTGCCATCACCCCAGCCAGGCCCAGACCATCATTAAAGTGTCGAATTCTCTGCCAAATAATTTTAAATAAATGAAAGCATTTGGGATTGCTTTCCTTACTTTGTTTGGATCATCTTAAATTAATGTATGAGTTGTTTTTTCTAAAGTAAAACCTCAGTATTCAGGTTAAATTGCCGTGTTGGCACTTTGCAATCAATAAGTGGGTTTTGGGTCGCAGTTTGGGCACTCGGTCTCTAAAAGGTTCGCCATCACTCGTGTATAGACTCCTGCTGGATCTGCCGCTATGGCACGGCGCTATGGCCCCCCCTTTCATCCAGCCAGCCACAAAATTTATAAAAAATTATCTTTTATCAATGGCACTGTAACTATCAGCTGCTTCCCTAGCACACACCCCCCCCCCGAGCATGTGGGCTGTCCTAACTCAATAGCCACTGGACACCAATGCTCATTAAAGAAAAATCCAGCTATCAATACCTATTGAACAAGCACCTTCGGGTAGCTTTAAAGACCTCGCTTGACCCTCACTGTTTCATTAACAAGCAACTGAGTTGACAAAATCATGGTCCTCTCTTCCCTCGTCTCAACTCAACGGCATTTCCACTTTACCGAATGTTATACTAGCTTATTTTGGACTTCACACGTATTGTATTCATTAGCAGTTTTACTTCCTTTACATAGCAGAGCTCTCTGCATTGTACTCTGCAGCCTTTCAAAGCAAGGAACAGCCAATATCTAACGCACAAAAGTGGCCCCGTTTTGTTAGATATTTTCAGGAGGAAAGGAACTGCCATTGAAAAGTGAACAATGTATTCTCTCGTTTGCAAAGACATTTTCCTCTATTATAGCAGGAACAATGTGAGAAGGCAACATTATTTGGTAAAAAGCACTTAAGAAGTGTTGATTGCTGAAAGACGGAAGTGTGAAGCCGAACCTTCAGAAGTGTATATAGACTTTATTCAATGGATATCCAGATTTTGCTGTTGAGTTCAGCAGAGCTGAAGACATTAACAGTTTTTAAAAAGTGCAAGATAGGATGCAGTTATGAGGGGAAACCGGTTTTCTCACCACATCACGTTTCCTCAGGGTGGGCTTTAATTCCAGTTTTGGACACTGAGGGTTTCCCCAACAGTATTTCATTTCTCACATCAGCTGTCCTCTACTACACGCCTTAAAAGTGGTGGTAGTTAAAATGAGGGAGCTGTAAAACTAGAAGAAACCTCAGGGGGTATCCCAAAAATAATTTTAAAACCCCATGACACTGGCTGTGGTGTCACATCACTTCTGGTAAAAAGAATCCTGAAAGTGACATAAGGTAGCTCTAGGAATCAATGGAAACTCTATGGTAAAACCATTGAGTTTCTGGTGATTCCTAGAGCTATGCTGCAGCCAGTGTCATGTCCCACCCACAGCCCTCCGGCCAGTTTCCAGGCACTGCCTGGCAACCTATCAAGCAAGATGGAAGCTGAATTCTGCTGTTAGAAGAGAAGCATGGTGACCCCCCCCCCAGCATTTTGTTTGACCTGATAATGTTGATGCAGAAGCAGCTGGGAGGGCGTTTGCAAGGTGGGGTAGGGGATTAGTGTATGCAGCACAGATCGCTCCTAGCACTGTGGCCCAAGGTCCTTTTCAGTAGAGATGCCCAAAATTGAGCCTGGGATCTCACACAGGAAAGCCACGCCCTCTGCCAGGCTACGGACAGACTGGCAGCTTGGAGCGATATGGCACCGCCTCTACTTGCAGGGGTTTAAATAGTTGCAGGCAGGGCTATTTTGGGGCAGGAACGCACAGGAACGGAGTTCCGGCTGGCTCCCGAATTGGCCACGCCCAGCAGGAACTCATTAGCATAATAGGCCATACCCGACAGCAGAAACTCATTAGGATTGGCTACATTAGGGGTGTGTAGCCTAACATGCAAAGGGTTCCTGCTACAAAAAAAGCCCTGGGTTTTGACAACAAACAAGGTAAATAGAATAAGAAGCAAAAGGTGGGTGTGGCTGGATGACCACACTTCTGGTAATGTGTGGGGTGTGACCTAATATGCTAGCTGCTATCTCAGGGTGTGGCCTAATATGCTAATGAGTTTCTGCTGTTGGGTGTGACCTATTATGCTAATGAGCTCCTGCTTGGCTTTTTCTACGAAAAAAGCCCTCGTTGCAGGAAGTCTTGATCAGACATCCCACCCTGAACCGGCTTCACTGCACACTCACCCCATGGTCGATCATTCAGGTTGTTGCGTTTTTGTTTGTGTGCGGGGGGTTGTTTTTGTCTTTCCCCCATGCGCATAAGCATGTATCCAAAGCTCTGGCACCTTTTCGAGAGCTCCGCAATCTCTCTGCCAAGTACTCCGGTCCCTCTCAGCCTCCTTCCCTTGGCCTTTCTTCTGTGGAATGGGTGTGTGTGTGTAAAGTGCAGGTTTGCATGATAGTAGTCCCATTAACTTCAGTACATTTACCCTTGTGTCAGTCATGGGATGCTCTCAGACTCTGACACAGAAACAGGAGAAGGATTTTTTTGGGGGGGATTTGTCACTCGAAAACAACTCCCCCACAGGGACTCCCAATCCAGAATGACTCCTTGGCTGCAGTGATTGACAATGCCAGGGGTGATTATGCGCTTATGCGAACACTGCTACCTGATCAAAAAAGGGGGGGGGAGGCAGAAATGTAAGGGAAGGTTCAGACTTCCCAAATGGCTTGACTTCACAAGAGGGAGTTCAGACATCCGGAAACGTAGGATGAATGTGCGGGGATCCGTTAGCAACAGAATTAAACCGATGTGTATTTAATCTGTCTCTAACTTGTCTTATGACGGGGTGAGTATGGCCGGGGAATGGCTGCCAGATGTGGCTGTAGGAGCCAGCCAGCTTAATCCATTAGGAAAGAGCAACGATATTGGGTCGGACTTCCCATCTGATTGCACTGACCCCAGTGACACGTGACCTCTCCTCCAACTTCTGTCCTCCACGCAAGACTGGGATTAAAAACGTGTCCAGAAGATCCTACCTCATAAACAGCTAGGAAAATACATTCAACGTTTCAAAAGGTTGAATCTGAAAGAGATGCCAGTATGTGAGTGGGGAATGTGA
Source organism: Gekko japonicus (assembly GCF_001447785.1). Lineage (NCBI taxonomy): Eukaryota > Metazoa > Chordata > Lepidosauria > Squamata > Gekkonidae > Gekko > Gekko japonicus. The sequence continues at coordinate 64,040 of NW_015163747.1, read as the reverse complement.
TTTTTGTTCAGTAGTGATTTGGGGGGGGGTTGGCGGGGTTTAGGGTTGACAAGTCCCCCCGGGGGGTGGGGACACCCCCGCCCCAGAGGCCCACTCACCGCCGGT
>NW_015163747.1:50016-63858 GCF_001447785.1 Gekko japonicus | reverse complement strand
GCAGGGCCCGCTGGGCGCGGGGCCACGGTCATCCGAGGGAAAACTCTATGGTTTTCCCTTGGATGGTCGTGGCCCACCCCCAGTGTGCCCGGCATGGTCGCGCCACTTCCGGGTGACGGGGTTGCGGTGTGCACACTCCAGGAACAAGCCGGGAGCCCCCCGCTCCAGCAGCAGGTAAGACTTGGCAACCCTAGCAGGGTTGCATTAGGAGTGCTGTTACCTAAGTAGATTTCATGGTACATGTAGGCGTCCTAGAGCTGAATGCCTACAAAGAAAGTGCTGGTGTCAGGAAGCAAAGCCTCCCACCTCAATAGGAGACCTCCTGCCCTTCGCCCGCCCTGACTGCCACTGCTCAGCTGGGTGGCAGGAGAAAACAGCAGGGGCAAAGGTGGGGGCAAATGGCGTCACCGGCAACGTCATGACGTCACTTCCGGCATGTCCTTGAGCCAAATGCTAGAGCAGGGTCCCCGACCCTTTTGAGCCTGCGGCAACTTTGGGATTCCAACACAGGGCAGAATCACAAAATTGCTGCCACAGGAGGTAGAGCACAATCGCAAAATGGCTGCCGCAGGAGGCGGGGCCAGCCACCAATGTCAGGGAGGAAGGTGATCTATAACTCTAATAGGACCTCTTCCACTGAACAGGCAGAAGCTCTGTTCAACAGGAAACCTTTTCATCTTCACAGCCAATCAGAAGCCCTGTTGGGGGAAAGCCCCACCTAGCCCCGTTCCCTTTCTAAAAGCATTTGGTGGCTGGCACCCAGAAAGGTGTCACTGGGTGCCTTGCTTCCTGTGGGCACCACATTGTGGACACCTGGGCTAGAGTGTTTCCGGAAGGGACATCATTACCTTGCCGGTGACGGCCCCCCCCCCCCGAGGTGAGTTTCCTGCTGGTTGCCAACCTCCGGCTTGCAGCACTACCGAATGTATAGCTCGACAGTGGTCCTGCCCTAGGCCTGCTGGATTTGTGATCTGCCCGACTGAATGGAGACCACCAGCCATGGACAGCTAGTCCCCCGTTTGACAAAAGAGCTTTAAGAAATGGCTGCTGACTGTTGTCGACAGCTGGTGAGCTGCATTCAGCCCAGTTAGCTATATTATGCAAGCCAGGCCCAGGGCAGGCACCAGCCAGATGAGGGCAGAGTATGGCGAGAGGTCAGGGAGGTGCCGTTTAGATCCTTCAGGTGTGCATTTTGAATCACGCAAATGACATCCTTCAAGGCAGCCGGGTGCCTCTTTAAATGTCAAGCTTCCTGTGGGGAAAAAAGTATTTTTAAGTTTCCCGTAACATGCAGAATTTCTCTTCTCAGCCACTGGACTTTGAAAAGAGGAGACAATTCACTCTGAAAGTGGAGGCCGCCAACCCTCACGTAGATCCCAGATTCGTCTATCTCGGACCATTCAAAGACGTCACCACGGTCCGGGTTCAGGTGGAGGATGTCGACGAGCCTCCAGTGTTCAGCAGACCGGCGTATGTACTGGAAGTGAAAGAAGACGTCCCAATAAACACCGTCATAGGAACCCTCGCTGCCCGGGACCCAGACGCTGCGAAGAATCCTATCAAGTAAGCATCAACGATTTCCACTTTTATTGCTTATCTTCTGAACCTAACCACAGTTTTTTAAAACTGTAACCTTCTTGCCAGTTTAGCAAGTTTGGTGTAGAGATTAAGTGCACAGACTCTAATCTGGGAGAATCGGGTTTGGTTCCCCGCTCCTCCAGTTGCAGCTGCTGGATGACCTTGGGCAAGCCAAAGTTCTGGCACAGCTGTTCTTGAAAAAGAGCAGTTTCCGTCAGAGCTCTCTTAGCCCCACGCGGCCGCGTTTTGACCCGCAGCTTCCCCCGATTTTTTGAGGATCACAAAACTGCAGGGAAAATGGGGCGAAGTCGCGGGTCAAAATGTGGCCGTGCGGCTTCGAGTGGGAAATTGACCAATAGAAGCAGGGCAAAGGGAGGCGTGACCGCGGCGCAGCTCTTGTGTGAAATTGGCCCAAGAGTAATAGGGCTTGAGTGTGAGCCAATGCAGTGATATGTCCTTGGGTTTAGTTGCCCTTGAAGACTGAGGATGAAAGAATCCACCTCAAGGCTTCCCAGAAGGACACTGAGAAGAATTTGAAGAAGCAGAAGAAGACTTGTAGGTTTTTATACCCCACTTTTTTCTACCTTCAGGAGTCTCCAAGCAGTTTCCCTTCCTCTCCCCACAACAGGGATCTTGTGAGGCAGGTGGGGCTGAGAGAGTTCTGAGAGAACTGGGACTGCCCCAAGGTCACCCGGCAGGCTTCATGTGGAGGAGGAATAGGGAATCAGACCCATTTCTCCAGATGAGAGTCTGCTGCTCTTATCCACTATGCCAACTTGGCTCTCACTTCCTCTCACCACAACGGACATCCGGAGAGATTTCCAGGCATAAAACACAGCAAGGACACTGCTTGGAATTGTCTTGTTGTGGTGGTTGGTTTTTTTCTTTAGTAGACCTTCCAGAGGCTCAGGTGGTGAAAACACGTGAGTGAAGGTTGTGGCTACTTGTTGTTGTTGTTCAGTCGCACAGTCGAGTCCGACTCTTTGCGACCCCATGGACCAGCTCCCGCCAGGCCTTCCGGTCTTCCGCCATCCTCTGAAGTTTGCTCAACTTCATGTTCGTTGCATCGATGACACTGTCCAACCATCTCAACCTTTGCCGTCCCCGTCTTCTTTGACCTTCAATCTTTCCCAGCATCAGGGTCTTCTCCAGGGAGTGCTCCCTTCTCATTGGGTGGCCAAAGTATTGGAGCTTCAGTTTCATTATCTGGCCTTCCAGGGAACAGTCAGGGTTGATTTCTTTTAGGATTGACTGATTTGTTCTGATTTGTGGCTACTACAGATAGAAAAACGGAGGAGGAGAGCAGTAATGGAGAATTTAACAGCGTACGAGGGGATGCCAAAGAAGATGTGCGGCAAGAAATCGCATACAGTTTGGCCGTCTAGATATACCCCTAGAAGCAGAAAGAGTTATCGGGGAGGGGAGAATGTGGATGAAGAGAAAGACAGAGGAAGAGGGACTAAATGCTACCTTGCAAACTGCAATCCTGCACGTAGGACTTATCCCACAAGGGAGTTTTCTGGAGCAACATCTCTTCCCAGATCTGTGTGGACAGATTAGGGCTGGGTTGCCGTGACAGTTGTCCCCCCATCCCAACATGCACCGCGCCATCCGGAATGTAAACACTAACTCTGTCACTCCCTCTGAGCTCCGGGGGGAAGATGCAATTAGACCATTATATGCACTGCTTGTCACTTACATGTCAGGCTTCCCTGACAGTTAGAAATAAAACCTTCAGACACTTGATGTTACATTGAAAACCCTCAGCTTCCCCCCCCCCCCCCAACTTGGCTGTCACTTTGCAAAACAACACTGAAGCGGCCGAGCGGGTGTCAGCTTTGAGAACCCTTTGATCTCCCATTAAAGAAAACTTCATTATATAATTATTAATGTGCTTACTGGGGAGGGGGCGATTCACGCGTACATTCCTTGGTGACCCGCAGCACTCTTCTTGACCCGCAGTTGCTTCTGACAAAAAAGACGCTGCGTTTAAGAAACCAATTAGGAGAAGGTTTTCGAGAAAGCCGAATTTGTGAAAAATCTCCCTTTGGCAGGAGTTGGTGGAGTGACATGAACATTTGTCGACGGAATAACGTTTTAGTAGCTGATTCCCCTTGTCTGCCTGGGCGCCGGTTGACATTTCAGATGAATAAATGCATTGGGCTCCTACCGGTGTTCCCTCTAAGCTGAGTGAGTGTGAGGCAGCTCACAGTTTTTTAGCCTCCGGCTCACACATTTTTGCCTTCGCTCAGGAAGGGTGCGGTGGCTCAAGTGGTTAAGATGCTGAACTGCAGGCTGTGGAAGGTCAGTAGTTCAGTAGTTCAAGACCCGGGTGCTGCAAGATGGGGTGAGCTCCCGTCTCTAGTTCCAGCTCCTGCCAACCTAGCAGTTCGAAAGCAAGAAATTGCAAGTAGATAAATAGGGACCACTTCGGTGGGAAGGTAACAGCGTTCCGTGCACCTTGGTGTTTAGTCATGCCGGCTACATGACCATGGAAACATCTTCGGACAGCGCTGGCTCTTCGGCTTTGAAACGGAGATGAGCACCGCAACCCTAGAGTCGGATTCGACTGGCTTTCGAGCAAGGGAACCTTTACCTTTACCTTTACAGGAAGGGTGGCTCCAGAGCACACTAATTTATGCAGCAGCCAAATCACTGACTCACAACTTGAATGCCAGTAGCTCACAAAGTAGGAGTTTTGCTCATAAGACTCCACGGCTTAGAGGGAACATTGGGTTCCTACCCTGATGTAGAGCTCTCACAATACTGGAGCTGACAGTTTCCAGTCCTGGCTCCGGTGAGGCTCTGCTCCTATTAAGACCTCATGGTGGAGAACACCATTCAGCAAAAGTACCACCACCATATGCCGATGACAGGGTGCAGTCACTGCTTATCTACCTGCCTTCCTCCTGCATTTGAAAGCGCAAAATGGCAGCTCCACCAAAATTATCCCCAAAAGTGGCACCTTCGCTAAACTGCAGATCTGAAACCTTGCGTGACACTTAACCATCGGAAGAAGGAAGATGACAGCTCGTCCCTGCAAAGGCGCTTCTACCCACACGAAATTAGTGCAGTAAGATTTATGTGTGCCCCCCCCCCAAAAAAACTGTCCATAAACTGTAGCGGATTCAGAGCACAGCTGCAAGGCTGAAGAATGGTAAAAGGCGGAGGGTTTCCAATAAGACGCTTCCATACTTCGGTCCAAGGACCTTTCCCTTCCCACGTCAATATTAATGCAAAGAGTTTCAGTAGCGTCCGCATTTGTTTATTAACCTTCCAGCTTATCATTTTCCCAGGGTTTGAGGGGGAATAGACTCTCAAAATCTAACACACATGCACCAGTAATTTCATTAAAGGAATGTAAAAAACGAGTTTGATGTTGTCGACTTAATTCTTAATAGTCTTTGTGATCCATAAAGTCAGAGTCCCCACAAATTCAATGCAATTAGCAAGCCTGTGATCAAAAGAGACCCGAGACTACTTAAATGAAGTGAAAGGAATGACAGGGGTAGCCTATTAAAAACACCCTTCTAGGTGAGGATTAATGATATAATTAGAATATGTTTAAAACTACTCTGCCCTTCTCTAGTTTTTCTTTTTTTCTTCAAAAAGAAGAAAAACATGTTGTTGTTTCTACATCAAGAGCTTGTCAAGCCGTGATGTTCCGTGTTAGTTCCGTGTTAACTTTCTTCTCTGCAAATGATTCAGTGTGTGCCGTGTGATTCTGGAGCGGTTACACTTTTCCATAAAGTTCCCATTAAAGTGGGTAGCTATTTGAGATCATGAGGAGGAGATGCTCCTTAGATAGTGTTGATCCTTAAGTAGGGAATCGATGGAACGGCTCGGAGTGGTGGTGAGCAACATTCAGTAGCCTGAAGTGATATCCATAAAACAGTCCTCAGGCTAGCATCAGACTATAGATACAGTGTTAAAACATGGGGAAAGCCTGGATATACAAAAAAAACAAATCCTTTGGCCTGGCACCGAAAGGTCAGTAAGGTAGGCACCAGGCAAGCCTCAAGAAAGAGGGTATTCAAAGGCAAGGTTCCAGCGCTGCGAAATCCCTGTAGTCACTCAAGGGCTATTAGCCCTGGTGACTGAGGGGAACCTCCTCCACATTGAGAGGCACTAATCCTCTGAATCCCAGAGCCAGGAGGCAGCCTCAGGGGAAGGCCTCGGCCTCCATGCCCTCTTGTTGGCTGTCCAGATGAACTGGTTGGCCACTGTGTGAAACAGGATGCTGGGCTAGATGGACTGTTGGTCTGATCTTTTTATGTTCTTATGATTTTGCTGCAAAGCGGCTGGGAGCTGGGTGCTAAATGTCCATCTGTTTTCCCTACTGGAGAGAATAGGGTTCCCAAGTGTGAATTCAGCCGCAGCGGGGGACTCCCGGCTGGTGGCTGGAGCGTGCGTGCCCCGCATCCATGTCACCCGGAAGTGACACAGGCACGCCGGGCACACTGGGGGCGGGGCCACGACCATCCGAGGGAAAACCATAGAATTTTCCCTCGGATGACCGTGGCCCTCCCCCCAGCGTGCCCGCGTCACTTCCGGCAACGTGCACATCGGGGTGGAGTTCCCCCCGGGGCCCGATCCACTGGTGGCAGGGAACGGGCCTCTGGGGTGGGGGTTTCCTTGCCCCCCGGGGGGACTTAGCAAGCCTAGGAGAGAAAGGAAAGAATGGGTGCTCAGCTCCCATCCTATTTGAGATGAGAGTTGGGAACCAATTTCCCTCTCTCTCCTGGTTTACAAACTGCCTTCCTTTCTTGACAGTGGGAGTGGGGACCCCTCGAGGTATTTACTTCTCTCTGGCATAGCCCAACAAAACGATCAGTGCTGCAACCATTGCTTCCGAAGGGCGACCAACAGCGAAGCCCAAACAGGTTGTGCCCAGGTTGTAAATTAAGAATTGAATATAAACGGTTCCCCCCCCCATCGCTTCTGTGAACAGAGTCAGAGACACTGTTACATCCTTGACATTCGGATTTCAAGATATTAGAAAATCCTACGCCGCTAATCCTCAATTCATTGAACATGTGAAAGATGCTTGTTCAAATCTCATTAAACGACATGCCAAATCTGAACCGTGGCACCGCTGCCAACTTTCAGTTTGTCTGAGATCCTAATTGCTACCCCAGCTTGAGGTCCTGGTTTTTTTTTTTTGCAACTCAAATAATTCTGTGAAGGTCTCCGCTGGCAAACAGCCTTTGAAGTCAACAGGCACAAAAACGCTTTGTGCTCCAGGCTTTTAAAAAGTAACCGAGAGAGCGTCTTTAGTTTCACTTAGAAAGAAGCAAAAACACCCCCCCCCGAAAAAAACCCCTCTCGTGATCTTTAATTTACTTTAATCCATTCATTTGGAAGGGTTGACTGCTGACCTTTTAAGAGATGGAAGCGCAAGTGCCGTGTAATGATGTGAACTTAAGAATCTGTTGCATTGATTGTCAGTGTTCATGTGCTGTTGGCTATGTACAGAGAAGCACTGTCAGACCTTCCTCATAGTCAAATGCAGGGCTATTCTTGGGGCGGAATGCACAGGAACGGAGTTCCGGCTGGCTTCCGAGTTGGCCACGCCCAGCAGGAACTCATTAGCATAATAGGCCACACCCAACAGCAGGAACTCATTAGGATTGGCTACATTAGGGGTGTGTGGCCTAACATGCAAAGGAGTTCCTGCTACAAAAAAAGGCCCTGGGTGTTGACAACAAACAAGGTAAACAGAATAAGAAGCAAAAGGCGGGTGTGGCTGGATGAGCACACTTCTGGTAACATGGGGGTGCGGCCTAATGTGCCAATGAGTTCTGCTGTCAGGGTGTGGCCTAATATGCTAATGAGTTTCTGCTGTTAGGTGTGGCCTATTATGCTAAGGAGTTCCTGCTGGATGTTTTCTACAAAAAAAGCCCTGGTCAAATGTGTATTGCCCCATATTCTAGTCTACAAAAGAGGATGTAGTGAAATTGTTACAATGCTGGACTATTTCTAGGGAAAACCCTTTCGCTTCTGTGAAAGTCTCTAGATATCCTTGGGCCAGTGACTAGGTTGGATCCAGCTAGCTTTTGCACTCAATCTCATGAGTTCCCCTCCTTGCTATAGACCACAGCCCACATGGGTTTTGTACATGCAGGTCCCATGAGCAGGTCTCCACCATAGCCTTTTCAGTGGTTAAACGGTAACTCTCTGCTCTGTTTTTCACCCGCAGATATGCTGGTTGGATCCAGCCATTATCTGTCAGGTTGCTGTGAGGATAAAATGGGGGGGGGAGGGTTGGCCCAAAGTGTTTTAGGGGAATAGTAACATTCAAGAGGAGCTGCGGTGGCTCAAGTGGTTAAGACGCTGAACTGCAGGTTGTGGAAGGTCGGTAGTTCAGCAGTTCGAGACCCGAGTGTGCCGCATGACGGAGTGAGCTCCCATCTCTAGTTCCAGCTCCTGCCAACCTAGCAGTTCGAAAGCAAGAAATTGCAAGTAGATAAATAGGGACCACTTCGGTGGGAAGGTAACAGCGTTCCATGTGCCTTGGTGTTTAGTCATGCCGGCCACATGACCACGGAAAAGTCTTCGGACAGCGCTGGCTCTTCGGCTTTGAAAAAGAGATGAGCACCGCAACCCTAGAGTCGGATTCGACTGGCTTTCGAGCAAGGGAACCTTTACCTTTACCTAACATTCAAATCCTCATAACCAACTGTGTGCTGTTTGAATGCCAGTAATCCCTTGTCCAGACAGATAGCACATTTTTGTAAAGCATGTTAAGAACCATTTATGTCGACAGTTCTATTCCATTTCATCACTTTATTCAGAACGACACATAAATTCTAATTACATTACGAAAACAATGAAAAAATACATCAGTAAATGAACTGGTAACGAGATACGAGCAATCGTTTGTTGTGCCATAGATAATCAATCCAGTATACCAGAAACCATGTTGAAGACGCTGGTTGGTGTCTTGGTTTGTTCTAGAAATAAGTGGGTTCTAGATCGAATCAAGCCTGAGTTATCCCTAGAACCTAAATGACTAAGGTTGCGGTCACACATGCCAGAAAAAAACGGGTGGGAAGTGAGGCTATTTCCCCTGGAGGAATTTGACCCACAGTTGCGTGATCACACCTCCCTTTGAAGCTGTGGGTGATGAGACGCAAATGCGGGTGAGTCTTTTTTGTGTGTGCCATTTTCCCCCCATGTGTTTAACCGAGGGATCGATGAATCTCACCTCCACACCGAGGGCTCCCTATGGAGTTTGCGATGATGCGTATCCTGCGAGGGGGGGGGATCAATGGCGCGGAGTCGGGAAGACCTGATCAGACTATCCCGATCAATGTTCCCTCTAAGATGTGGAGTCTTGTGAGCAAAAATTCTGCTTTGTGAGCTGCTGGCATTAAAGTTGTGAGCAAGCGATTTGGCTACTGCATTAAGAGTGTTTTAAGTAATGTTGGCCACCATACTGGCAGAATAGTTACTTTTCCATTGTGGAAGCAACTGTAATAGTGATCTCTGGGTTTTTCAGTTATTAAGTGCTTTGCATAGCAGTGGTGACAGATATGCGTCATGTCTCCTATATCATAAGTAATCATTGTTCTGCATTTTGAAGTGCTTTTGGTTTTTCCATATATAAAGATATGTTGTGTTCTCCAGCTGTACTGCTGGCTTTATGTGTCAAAATGCCAATATCCATATTTCCCTTGTTTCTTTTGGCTGTGATGAACATTTTTAATGCAGTTTTATTAATGTCTTTTTCATGGTATAGTTGGTTACTGTTTAAATGGCTTTCTGGCGGTAACCATTTTTGGAGTTTTTTTCATTTTGGCAAAGCATCCCCTTTTGTGAGGTACTTTTGGCATTGTATTGTTCTGTATGGTATTGATGAGGGACTGTTGTTTCTGACACAAAAGGCAGTGTTTCTTTCAGTTGTTCTGAGCGGTGCACTCTTAAGGGAGGAGGGAGCTCTGTGACAGCCTTCTGTGAAGGGAAGGGAGTGACAGTTGGAGACCACTTTTCCCTTTTCCCCTTTGTTTTCCTCTTTTTTCTTTATTGAACACTGGAAAGAGAGCCATCTAGCCTTGTTCAGTTCACTTGTGCATACTCAACCAGCCACCTGAAGTTGGCTTCAAAGAGTAGTTTGCCTGTGAATTACAATCACTTTGTTTATGTGAGGTGGGCTGCGGTCACACGGAGCATTAGCCACGCTACAGAGATGGAAGATAGGCGGATTTTCCGGGCGCGATCATCTGGGAAGCGTAGAGCTCCCATGGCGAACTCGAGGCTTCCCGCCGAAGATGCGGAGTAAAAAACTAGTACCTCCGAGGTACTAGTTTCCGGAAACCGCGGTGCAAGGGCTGGCGTCTGATCGTGTTTCTGGTGGTAGTCCGTGGCATCTGGCGCTCGCCCATGTCCCGTCGCAAACAGGTATTTTTTTCCCCAAGTCTCCACAAGATGCGCACAAGCACCCATCGGTGCATGCGCACAAAGAGGAAAGCGAAAGTGCCATTTCGGTTTTTTTTTTTTAAATGACCTTGTTTGTCACCGCAGCGGCACCTAGCCATCGCTCAACGGCGCATGCGCACAAAGAGGAAAGTGAAAGTGCCGTTTCGGCTTTTAAAAAAAATTACCTCGTTTGTCACTGCAGCAGCGCCTAGCCATTCCCTGTGTGATCGTGCCATGCCGCTTCTTTGCCGCGCTGCAGGATCGTCGTGTGATTGCCACCCTCATTTACCCACCAGTGCCGAGGGAAGGACCTGTGGTGTGCCACCGGCACGTCTGATCGCATAATCGCAGATCAAACTGCACCGGGGCAATTAGCCATGCCTCCCCCCCCCCTGCGCGATATCCGGCCCATATGACCGGGGCCGTGATATTTCAAAGTTTGCCTCACTGGTCACTGCAGGTCTTGAGGTGCAACAGGAGTCCTGCACCACTCTCCTTCTGAGTGCCCTTGCCAAAAGCAGCTGTTTATTGGTTTATCAGTGAATCAGCCTGAGGCACCTTTGCTTGTTCAGTCTCTCGCCTTGCCGCGGAGAATTGTGTGGTTGCAGGGCTCCAGTCTTCTTCAGCCTGAGATGAGTCCACATTCACCCACAGCACCACAGCTGTCTTTGGCAGTTTATTTGTCTGTCAGGGTTGCTAAGGAATTTTTAAAGAGGCGGTGTGTGCAAACTGACACTGGTTGGAGGAAGTCCTGCCTACACTTCACCTGCCTCCAACTCTCAGTCACTGTGCCCACCCATCCATTAATGACGCCTCAGCTGTCCTTTTATAACTCCCCTCTGGCCTCTAGTCAGTCAGAAGAAAGAAGTAGTGGGGAAAAGCAGTGCCCAAGCTGTTGGGGGGAGGAGAAGCAGTTAGAAGCCAGAGAGAATGTTTTTAAAGGACAGCGGACCTTGCAGCTACAGAGATTGGAGTGAGAACGATCCTTCTCTCCTGCTTGCAAGGCTTTGCAGTTGCAGGCTCAGATGTCCTTTTAAAACTTCCCTCTGCTATTTAGCCATTTACACTGCCGGAAAAATAGCACTGGAGATGGGTGAGTGGGAGTGAGGAATCCTCTCCAATCCCAGCTTCAGTTCTGCTGTTGCTTCCTCCCCTCTTTCCCCACCGATTATCTCTCTGTGTGTCTCTCTCTGTGTGTCTCTCACTCTCAGCCAGTCAGTCTTTCTCAAGCTGGTGGTGGAGGAGAAGCAGTTAGAAGGGGGTCCCCCCCCAGAAGTTTTGGTGCAGTGGTTAAGAGTGCTGACTCTAATCTGGGAGAACCAGGTTTTATTCTCCAGTCCTTCACATGCAGCTGCTGGTGTGACCTTGGGTCAGTCATAAGTTCCTTCAGAGCTGTTCTCTCAAGGGCAGTTCTTGAGAGAGCTCTCTCAGCCCCACCTACCTCACAGGGTATTTGTTGTGGGGAGGGGAAGGGAAAGGAGATTGTAAGCCCCTCTGAGACTCCTTCGGTTAGTGAAGTGTGGGGTATAAATCCAATCTCTTCTTTGTTGGTTCTTTAAAAAGACAATAGAGCCCACAGCAAAAGAAGTAGGGTTGAGGAGCTCAGGTGTCCTTTTAAAACATCCCCCTGCTATTTAGCCATTCATACTGCAGGAGGAATCCTCCCCAATCCCAGGACCAGCTCTGCTTTTGCTTTCTCCCCTCCCCCCCCCTCTCAGCCAGTCTGTCTCTAACTGTCGATGTGGCAGGGCCTAGAGTAGATCCCTGTGATGGCCATTTCAAAAGGTATTGGGGGAGAATTCAATCCTCTGCAATTTCTTTTTTTACTTTTTGGATTTTTATGCAGACATATGGAGTGCCCTGAGCCTGTAGAAAAACCTGTTGGGGGAAACTGTGCCCTTTTTTGTGGAAATAAGTATTCGCAGGAAGCAGAGGGGACTGTTGCAAATTAGATCTATAGATAACAACAGTTAGAGGCACTGGAATAAAAAACATAGGCACTTGAATTTGATGAGAGGGTTAAGATGTTGGATCTGAAGAAATCACTTCCAGGCTTAACCCAAGAGTCCTTCCTAATGAGAAAAGATTGGCTACTGTCCTGGAAGCGATGGACAAAGTTAATCCCTACATAGAGATGTGAAGGAAAAATGGAAATATTGCGGAGGACTGTTTTTCCCATTTTTTTTCCCCAAGGCCTTTTTGACCAATTTTTTTCTGATGGAAAAACTGGAAATTTCAGGGAATACTGAAAAAAAGAAATCTATGGGAGTCTTCTCTACTACACAAAATTCCTTGCCAAACTTTTTCCAAGTTCTCTGTCGGTGTTCAAACTGTGTTCAGTCAAGGCTGAAATCTGACTCTGTCAGCACTAGATGCTTTTTCTCAGATGGTCTCATTACATGTCTCCTCTCAGTTAAGGCAGGAATCTGATTGAATCCCCTCAACATCCAGCTGTCCCAAGACTTTTTCTGCCCAGCTGATGCCAACCAATCAGATTGTCTGGAGCAGCCTGTCACTCAAGTCCCTCCAGCTCAGTGAAGAATTAACTCTTCAGTCACAGTTCTGTAGTTAAATATGTTGTGGAAGGCTTGTAGTCTGTAAAAACAGAGGTCATTTCGGGGGGGAACGCGGGGGAACGCAGTTCCCCCGGGTGAGGTACAGGGGGCAGGGCACATGACGAAGCCCCGCCCCCTGCTTCCTGCTGCCCCGCTTCCGGCCCTCATTCAGCCAGGAGGAGGCAGGAGAAGAGGAAGGGTACATTTCCGGTGATGTCAGGAGGTGTGGCCTTATGACACACTTCCGGTGATGTCAGGAGGTGTGGCATATGCTAATGAGTTATGGTAATGAGTTCCCCTAGCTCTTTTTCTATGAAATGACCCCTGTGTAAAAATGTTGTCGAAGGCTTGTAGAAGGCTTGAAGTCCTGTAGTTGCTCGTATAGCACTTCAGGCTTGTAAATATGTTGTCGAAGGCTTGAAGTCCTGTAGTTGTTCATATAGCACTTCAAAGTCTCTTAAAAAGTGCAGTCCAACCAGGGCTCTTTTTGTAGAAAAAGCCCAGCAGGAACTCATTAGCATAATAGCCCACACCCAACAGCAAAATCCATTAGCATATTAGGCCACACCCTGACAGCACCGCTCATTAGCACATTAGGCCACACCACCATGTTACCAAAAGTGTGGTCATCCAGCCACACTCACCTTTCCCTTCTTATTCTGTTTACCTTGTTTGTTGTCAAAACCCAGGGCTTTTTTGTAGCAGGAACTCCTTTGCATGTTAGGCCACACACCCCTAATGAAGCCAATCCTAATGAGTTTCTGCTATTGAGTGTGGCCTATTATGCTAATGAGCTCCTGCTGGGCGTGGCCAACTCGGGAGCCAGCCGGAACTCCGTTCCTGTGTGTTCCTGCCCAAAAAGAGCCCTGTCCATCACATATACCTTTTGTTATCCTTTTGACCTGGTGTGGTTGACCCTTTCACCTCTCCCTCAAACCAAGGGGACACATTTACCTGTAGACTGAGGGAAAAGTCGCTTATTACCCTAACTTGCAGGAGGGAGAAAACAGAAGGAGACAAAGCAGAAACTGCACCGCAGCCTCAAAGGAGAACTGAAAGGTTCATTCAGAGCTGAGCTCTCTCTAACCAGATAACAAAATTATACTATATGTGCTAAGATAGCACGTGGTGCATCAGCTTGCAGTTTTCTCTCCAGTATTGGGCATGTTTGCAATTTTGCTTGCATGAAACTAAGGCGTTTATAATTTTTCAGTTCCGTAAAGTTGTCCAGGAATGCAATTTTATATGCTAAGTAAGTTATAAATGATACAAATCAGGGCTATTTTGGGGC
>NW_015163747.1:45453-49996 GCF_001447785.1 Gekko japonicus | reverse complement strand
AGGAATGCACAGGAACGGAGTTCCGGCTGGCTTCAGAGTTGGCCACGCCCACTACAGCCAAAACCTCTGCGTGAGTGGCTACAGAGGGAAGGCCTGGAGAGCGACACCCCACTGGCGACTCCAAGGCGGGTGGGCCAGGGGGGCCCTGGAAGGATCGGGGAGGCATTTAAATGCCTCCCAGTCCCTGTGCCTTCCCCGGCCTAGCCAAGGGAAGGCAGTTTAAACTGCCTTCCCTTCCCTTCAAGGGGTGCCCAGGCCAGCCAAGGAAAGGCATGGGGGTGTGGCCTAATTTGCTAATGTGCTGTCAGGGTGTGGCCTAATATGCTAATGGGTTTCTATTGTTGGGTGTGGCCTATTATGCTAATGAGTTCCTGCTGGGCTTTTTGTACAAAAAAAGCCCTGATACAAATTATGTTGTTAAAGCAGTAAAAATTAGTCTAGGTTTGATGGGACAGTAAGCATTGCATCCATTTACTTTTTTTTCCTCAAAATTTCTGGTCGTCCCCTCCCCCCCAAAAAAATGTGGTTTTTTTTCCCCTCGTGGCTTCAAAGTTTTCTGCAATTTTACATCTCTATCCCTACGCTGCCGATCAGACTATTCTTAGTAACGCAAAGAATCCCCTGACCTTACTGCTGGCCGATGTATCAGGAAGCTTGATTCTACCCATGCCCGTTTGTTTGCACCATGAATTGGCTTCTTTATCTGTTGATGCTGGTGCAGCAAATCTTAGGAAGCAGCAAGTCTTGGCTTCCCCATTAACTACACTGCCTTTGAAACTGTTTTATTCACAAGGCAAAAAAAATGTCACCCTTAGAACCAAGTATTGGTTTAAAGAGAAAGAAGAGCCACAACCAGCAGGCTGTACGCCATTAAATGTGCAGACCAGTGTGGCTGACTCATAATTTCAATGCTAAGTACCACATAAGTGCATGTTTTGACATCTTTTAAAAAGAACAAGGCAAACCTACTCATTTTGTTCTGCCTTGAAACTTCAGTGAAAAATACCGCTTTGGCGTTCATTCCCCAGGCACAAATTTGAAACAAAACTGGCTATCTCTCTCCTTTTTTCTCCCCTGGAGCGGGTCAAGATTTAAACAGGAACTGCATCCATATTTCCCATATAGCCGACTGAACAACAACAACAACAACAACAGTCAGAACCAAGGACTGCTTTGCCTCTTTCCTCTGTCCTTCCCTAGACGCCTCCCAGACCGGCTCTGACAAGCAATGGGAAAGGAAGAGGGTTTCAGGCACTAGTTTCCCTGCCTAGGAAGAAACAAGATGAGTGAGTCCCAGCTTTGGTCACTTCTAGTGACCACATAAGAATAGAATCTGCAACAATAACAGAATTGGAAATTCCTAACACGCCGGCATCAATAATATTACATTTTTGGCCGGACTTAAAAACTACTAAATATAAAGAAGAGATTATTACAATGCTTTTAATGGCAGCTAAGATATTACTTGCACAAGTTTGGAAAGACAGGAGAGTACCAACTATATCGCAATGGAAAACTAAAGTATGGGATATAATTATTTCGGACAAAATTGCGATGCAATTGACTGCCTTGGATAATCCAAATGGTCAGAATAATTTTGTGGAAAAATGGTTTTGTTTCTTTCAGTATATTACTGTAACTAACCCACAAACCTTTAGATTGCCACATAAATATAAGGATTTTGCATTTTATTGAAAGTTAATGTTATAAGTGATGAGATTGTATAATAGTATATTGTTGAACGTTTTGTTAATGTTATTATTGAAAAAATGTAATAAAAAATTATTTGCAAAAAAAAAAGAAAGAATAGAATCTGCTCCCCTCCCCTAAAAGCATCCAGGAACTTGATTCCACAGGTCATCTCTTTGTAACCTATGAACCCGTTCGAAGGTGGTCCATGATATGGGCATTGAAGGTCAATAAGTATATCAGGAGCCTTAAATTCAGCAGTACGTGTCTCGGGACAACTTTTCCCTTCTTTCCTTCCATCAGCCAAATTCCGCTTTCATCTCATGAAGGAGCGTTTTTATGTACTTGCGTATCATTTTGCTTTTCTGGCAGTTTAAAAAGACAGCGCATTGAACCCTCTGAATCAAAACTGATTGCACATACCAAAAATCATGGCCATTGGCCATCTCAGGTAAAACACCAGCAGTACAGACAACTATCGCATTTCCTCCAAGCTTTGTCTCAACACAAAGAACTATAGAATCTTCCCTCATACCTTCAGAGACAGCCACTGCATTTCGGCCAGCATAAGCAATCCAGTAACAAAACTAACCTTGTATTGAGGAGAACACAGTCTTCTTCGATAGGGTTGCCACCTCTGGATTGGGAAATACCTGGAGATTTTGGGGGTGGAGCCTGAGGAGGGTGTGGTTAAAGTGTTCTATATAAAGTGCATTGTGTATTATTCATCATATTCTAAAACAGGTATATATTTATTACATGCTATATCAACAATAATAATCAGTCTGTACAATCTAATAGCTACCAGTCAATTTACATCCTTTTTACACAATCAACCCCAACGGGAGTTTCTAGAATTGTAGAAAGGAGAAAGACGGGAGCGCTCCGTCTATGATTGTCAGCTGCTTAACGGGCCTTTTGTAGGACCAGCAACAAACATCAATTTATACTTCAATGTAACCACAATGCTTTAGAAGACTTTTGTTGTACATATTAGATTCCATGTCAAAAATGAAGTCAAATGAGGAGGAAGATCTATGTTTTATTTCAATTAACAAGAAAACAGTTGGACCAAATAGTCCATCCAAAATTGACTACTTTCTTCTCAGAATATTCAGGAAATATGCTTCAATTAACAGGAAAATAAATTGGAGACCAATTAACTCATCAAAAATTGACAACTTTCTTCTTTTTCTTCTTTATCTTCTTCTTGAACCTATTCTGAACATATTCAGGAAATACACAACATTTTATACATGGACCGACATCACCAAGAAAACAATATTCAAAAAAACATAATTGGTTACAAAAGACAGTGGTAATTTGAGTAATAATCCTCTGATTGGCCAGATATAAAGAAACATATATCTACGTCAAACTAAGTAAAACCTACGTGTTTAATTAACCTAATCTAAATGATAATGGGCAAGGATTCTTCATACGAGACTAAAATCTTATCTGACCCAGACATTGAAAGGTTTGCCCTAAGAACTACAGAATCATGAACTTTGTACCTATTATGTTGTCTGCTAACAATATCAGACCTACAAGAGGAAAGCCTTCTATATAACAGGCCTTTCTAACATCCTAATAAAATATTACTTAAAGAATAAATCTATAAAAACCAGAGAAATATGAATTGGAACAATCAAGAAGAAAAACACCCATATATAAAAAAATCTTTATATTCCCATTCATACTACACTTTCAAGCAAGGAGAAGAGAGTGTACAATTCTAGAAACTCCCGTTGGGGTTGATTGTGTAAAAAGGATGTAAATTGACTAGTAGCTATTAGATTGTACAAACTGATTATTATTGTTGATATTGCATGTAATGAATACATTCCTGTTTTAGAATATTATGAATAATACACAATGCACTTTATAAGATGGAACATATAGTACACTTTAACTTATAAATAAGGTTTTTGCAGTGTATATATTTGTTGTTTGACCACCTGGAGGCTGGCAATTCTGTTTTTGCAGCTGTCACTCAGTAGAGGCATGGTGCTTGTTTGCAGAGGGGCAGTGCCAGCCTTAGATATTTTTCACACCTGATAAGAACATCAGAGAAGCCAATGTTGGATCAGGCCAGTGGCCCATCCAGTCCAACCCTCGGTCACACAGTGGCCAAAAATGCCAGGGGCTTTCAGGAGGTCCAGTGCACAGTGATAAAAACAATGGAGAGGGATGGGAAGTTGCAGGTAGGGAAATGGTTCTCCTGCCCGCCCCCAGAAGTGATTTCCACCCTTATTCCCAGCGATACGCATTCAAAGCTCTCGACACTGTAGAGGTTTATAAGTCACAAAAGGCTTTCGCAGTAACAATGACTCACTTGATAAGTAGGTGGAAGCAGACATGTTGACATCCCAGTATGTGCCCTGCAAAAAAACATTGTAGCTGAGCTGGGATGAAAGACTGGCGGTGGCCCATTCACACGCATAGGTCACACCACTTGATGTGGCAGTCCCTATGAGGAAACGAGCCGCTCTCGGAATCAGGAGCCGAGAGCTTCCGTGGTTTACAATGCTCTGGTGCTCTGGCTTCTATCAATGGGTTGTATTTTAATGCTGTTGTTCCAGTGGTTTTATTGTGTGTGTTTTTTGCAAGTCACCTTGAGCAGGTTCCTACAAAGGCAGCATATAAATTTTTCTAAATGAAATGGTTCACACATAAGGCTGGGATGGGGGAGGCCTGGGTTCAAATTCCCACTCTGCCGCGAAGCACATGGGGTGACGCCCGCTGTTTCTCAGCCTTGCCTGCCTCAGCATAGGGTCGTTGTAAGGATAAAAGGGGAGGACCATATAGGCCATCCTGAACTCCCGGAAGGAGGGTGGGATAAAAACATGATGAG
>NW_015163747.1:38383-45369 GCF_001447785.1 Gekko japonicus | reverse complement strand
AAGAAGAAGAAGAAGAAGAAGAAGAAGAAGAAGAAGAAGAAGAAGAAGAAGAAGAAGAAGAAGAAGAAGAAGAAGAAGAAGAAGAAGAAGAAGAAGAGGAGATTGGATTTATACCCTGCCCTTCACTCGGAGTCTCAGAGTGGCTTACAAACTCCATTCCCTTCCCCTCCCCACAACAGACACCCTGTGAGCAGTGTTCCCTCTAAGCTGAGTTAGTGTGAGCTAGCTCACAGTGTTTTAGCCTCTGGCTCACACATTTTTGTCTTAGCTCAGGAAGGAGGGCTCCAGAGCAAACTGGTTTATGCAGCAGCCAAATTGCTCGCTTGCAACTTTAATGCCAGGAGCTCACAAGGTAGAATTTTTGCTCACAAGACTCCACAGCTTAGAGGGAACATTGCCTGTGAGGTAGGTGGGGGCTGAGAGCGCTCTTTCGAGGACTGTCCTTGAGATAACAGCTCTGACAGAACTAAGGCTTGCCCAAGGTCATCCAGCAGCTGCAAGTGGAGGAGTGGGGGAATCGAACCCAGTTCTCCCAGATTAGAGTCCGCACACTTACCCACTACACCAAACTGGCTCTCAGGTAGGAGAATAGGTAGGAGATGACCCTTTAACCCCAACCCTGTGTTTGAATGTCTCTCTCACACACCTACGCTTTGCAGCTTCGTTTGGCTGTGTAGAAAACCTGCGATCTCCGGATGACGTCTCGTCCTTTTTATGGAAATGTATTGAGGTTCTGCAGAAATCCGCAGCGCCAACCTATCAACAAATGTAGTTTGATGTTTCGTACCTCGTCTCATAAAGCACCGTAAAGCGATTGCGAAAGGGATCTTTAAACGACTTTTTCTAACTTTCAGGTATTCCGTCGATCGCCATACCGATATGGATAGAATATTCAACATTGATTCTGGAAATGGTTCGATATTTACTTCCAAGACTCTTGACCGGGAAACATTGTTGTGGCACAACATTACCGTAATAGCTTCTGAAATCAGTAAGTTGCGCATAAGCACCATCACCGTGACAAATACCCCCTTCAAGCTGCGGGTTTCTAAAAGGATGTCAGGACCCCCCATGCTTTGGCTGTTTGTTGTTAATCAAGGACATAAACCTGAAATGTTTTCTGTGTCTTTTCCCCGCTTTCTTTCTCTCTTCCCCAAGGCTACAGACTGTGAACAAGGCAACGTTGTGCCTGAACAGACGGGAAATTAACAGGTTCCTCTTTTCAGATCAAATAGACCTGAGAAAACCTCCTAGCCATTGGCTAACTAGAAAAAGGATGGCTGATTTGCGAAAAGCCTGCATAAATTGTACAAACTATATGTACATAGGAGCTGCTGTGGCTCAAGTGGTTAAGACGCTGAACTGCAGGCTGTGGAAGTTCAGTAGTTCAGCAGTTCGAGACCCGGGTATGCCACATGATGGAGTGAGCTCCCGTCTCTAGTTGCAGCTCCTGCCAACCTAGCAGTTCGAAAGCAAGAAATTGCAAGTAGATAAATAGGTACCACTTCGGTGGGAAGGTAACAGTGTTCCGTGCACCTTGATGCTTAGTCATGTCAGCCACATGACCACGGAAACGTCTTCGGACAGTGCTGGCTCTTCGGCTTTGAAACAGAGATGAGCACCGCAACCCTAGAGTCGGATTCGACTGGCTTTCGAGCAAGGGAACCTTTACCTTTATATGTACATAAGGGGAAGGGGAGTGAAAATTCCCAACTCTCCAAGTGCCAGACAAATTCCGTCCTTTGGCATTAGCCGAGGTATTTTAAAAGGCCGCCGATTTAAAAGTCTTCTTCTGCATAAACTGATTAATTTGATTTAGGACCAGATTGAATTAGGAGTCTGTCGCCAGGTATGCCAATCGTAACTAAGCCCATTTGCACGAAAGCCGTTTTAAACGGGATCGACTTCAAAGCGCCAGCGCTTAGAGGCGTAGTCCAGGGCTCAAACATTATGACTCTTTTCTTTCAAATGAGCGATGCACCTGAGCAAAAGATGGGCACGTGAGGAGAGGCTGAGCAAAGCTGGCATTTTTTAAAAAATAGAATCATTCTCCCTAAGCTGCTTTGCCATTTGCGGGGAGAAAGATATAAGGACACCCCTTCCCCATGAGTGAAAAAAACCAACCTGAGAGAATTACTTTGATAGAAAAGGGGACTGGGAAGGAAAAGGTTAACGCTGCCAGTTATTATAACAGGGCTCTTTTTGTAGCAGGAACTCCTTTGCATATTAGGCAACACACACTTTTGAAAACCCAGTTCTGTGGTCCAACTTGGGGGTTCGGAAGTTAAATCTTCACCGCTGGACCACTGAATTAAGTATGCAGCATGAGAGCCCTGCAAGGCCTGAGAGAGGACAGCGTGGTGTAGCGGTTAAGTGTTGGACTAGGATGTGGGAGCCCTGGCTTCAAATTCCCACTCTGCCATGAAGTTTGCCGGGTGACTTTGGGCCAGTCACGCTCAGCCTAATCGACCCCGTGTGGTTGTTGTGAGGATAAATTGGAGGAGAAGAGAAGAATGTAAGCCGCATTCAGTCCTCAGTGGGGAGAAAGGCTTGATATAAATAAATTAGGTGTTTTTGTTCCATGCCTAATTCCTGTACTCTGCAGTGGAACACTTCCTTATTTCCAGATCTAGAGGTTACGGAAGTTTAGGAATCTTTGCCCAGGAAACACTGGAAGCTGGAAAGATGAACCTAGAAGAAGAGATTGGATTTATACCCCGCCCTTCACTCGGAGTCTCAAAGCAGCTTACAAACTCCTTTCACTTCCCCTCCTCACAACAGGCACCCTGTGAGGTAGGTGGGGCTGAGAAAGCTCTGACAGAAACTGCTCTTTTTCAAGGACAGCTCTGACAGAACTATGGCTTGCCCAAGGTCATCCAGCCAGGTGCAAGTGGAGGAGTGGGGAATCAAACCCAGTTCTCCCAGATTAGAATCCACACACTTAACCACTACACCAAACTGGCTCACAGGGTAACTACAGGGGGTTCATTCAGGGCAGGGCAAGAGAAGAGCTAAGGAAGAAGAAGAGATTGGATTTATACCCCACCCTTCACTCGGAGTCTCAGAGCGGTTTACAAACTCCTCTCACTTCCCCTCCCCACAACAGGCACCCTGTGAGGTAGGCAGGGCTGAGAGAGCTCTTTCCAGAACTGTCCTATAGACAATAGCTCTGACAGAACTATGGCTTGCTGTAAGGGTACCATCGATCAACGAGTCACTTCTCAGTCAAGAGGATGACTTTATTGAAAAGATGTTTCACTAACAAGGTTTCTGTTTAGAATGACATCTGAGGAATCAAGCAGGTAGTATGAAAGGAGTTCAAACAGCTTCTACACCAATGAGACATATTCCCGCCCGGGAATAAAGAAGCACCAAAATCCTGGGAATCATAACGGTCTATGTAATCCCAAACATCTATGTTCCCAGGCCTCTGAATAAAAGCAACATCCAGCAGACCAAAGCAATCCTCCTTATCTCCCTCCTGCCCTTGAAGTGTTTTGCGTTTCATTAACAAGCTACTCATTTGTGAGCATGCGCTTGGGATGCTAGGCAACAACTGTCAACATTACAGAAAGGAAAGTAGGATTAAAGGCACTTACAGGTTAAGCATATATACATCTGATCAAACATGGCAGCTTGCTGACACTTGCCCAAGGTCATCCAGCAGCTGCAAGTGGAGGAGTGGGGGAATCAAACCCGGTCCTCCCAGATTAGAGTCCACGCTCCTAACCACTACACCAGACTGGTTCTAGAGAACATAGAGAGAGAATGATCAACAGCATCAACTGTGATTCCCAGGACAATTAGCCATCACAGTTAAAATGATCTCAAACTGGCAAACTGGTAGCATAAACTGAATGAAGAAGGTGTATATAAAAATGTTGACTTAAGTTACTTCTAAGAACACGAATCTGTTTTGGTGCATGTGACTCTGGGGCGCACCAGAATGACTTTATTTGATATTATTTGACGGTATAAATATTCAGAGAGCCAGGTCCTATACGCAGGCCTCTTCGGTTTAGTAGGCAAAACTCAGTTACAGAAATGTGTGCGCTCGACACTAAAAACTGAGCAGCCAGGCAATCCTAATTCTGTGCCGAGGAAAACTGGGATTCTTTGCCCTGTATGAATTATGCAAATTTGAGTAATTTCATCTTCAATATGTTGCTGTTTTGCATAGCTTATTCGTAGGGAGGACAATAATACTGACGCTCCAACTGCTGAAAATTTTATTTAGCAGTTCTCGCAGCTTCTGGAAATTCAACTCGCCTAACCCCCCCCCATGTACTTATGGACCTCTCTGTGCAGCCATAGAGACCGGAGGCTTGCAAAGTCATGCTGGTTTAGGAAGCCCTTTCCTGTGCTTGACGCACGTATATGGGATCACCACACCCACACCCCTTTCTGCTCGGTCTTTCCATTTTTTTTCACGAGTTGTTGTTCCCACAAAATAGGCCTCTGGGTTCCCTCCAAAGCCACAGGACACATCATCTGATTACACAAGACGAAAGCCTATTCTAATAAACCTCAGGTAGATTATCTTGGTCAAGATGGGCAGCCATGTTAGCCTGTCTGTGGCAGCAGGAAGGTCAAAAGAAGAAGGGGACGGCAAAGGATGAGATGGTTAGACAGGGTCATAGATGCAACGAACATGAAGTTGAGCAAACTTCAGAGGACGGCGGAAGACCGGAAGGCCTGGCGGGACCTGGTCCATGGGGTCGCGAAGAGTCGGACTCGACTGTGCGACTGAACAACGAAAGCAGCAGGAAAGAGCAAGAATCTGGTCATACCTTAAAGACTAACGACATTTGTGGCAGGGGAGGAGCTTTTCGTGACTCACTGATCACTCCTTCAGAGACCAGGTATCTGAAGAAGTGAGCAGTGGCTCAAGAATGCTCACGCCCCACCACAAATGTTGTTAGTCTTTAAGGTGCGACTGGACTCTTGCTCTTTCCTGCTGTAAGAAGAAGAAGAAGAGATCGGATTTATACCCTGCCCTTCACTTGGAGTCTCAGAGCAGCTTACAATCTCCTTCCCTTCCCCTCCCCACAACAGACACCCTGTGAGGCAGGTGGGGCTGAGAGAGCTCTGAGAGAACTGCTGTTGAGAGAACAGCTCTGAGAGACCTGTGGCTTGCCCAAGGTCACCCAGCTGGCGGCATGTGGGGGAGTGGGGAATCAAACTCGGTTCTCAAAATTAGAACCCGCCGCTCTTAACCACTACACCAAAATGGCTGTCTTGGCTAGCTTCGAAGAAGGTGATGAGAGAAAAGATTCTAACTGCCTCTTAGGGTTGTCATGGAGATGCTGGGGGTGGAGCCTGGGGAGGGCGGGGTTTGGGAAGAGGCGGGACCTCTGTGGGGCATAATGCCATAGAGTTCCCCCTTCCAAAGCAGCCATTTCCTCCAGGGGAACTGATCGCTGGCGTCAGGAGATCAGTTGGTAATCGCAGGAGGTCTCCAGCCCCCACCCAGAGGTTGGCAACCCCACTGCCTCCCCTGTCAGACATCCGCTGAACCGTGGGCAGCCCATGAATGGGGATCAGATCAAAGAGTCAGAAGAAATGAGGATTCAGAGACTCAGTCTAAGCCAGACCTAGAACCAGAAGCCAGTGGAAATGAGCGTTGCCCAAACGTGGTCTGAACAGGAAGCCGCTAACATAAGAACATAAGAGACACCAATGTTGGATCAGGCCAAAGGCCCATCCAGTCCAACACTCTGTATCACACAGTGGCCAGAAATACCAGTGCCATCAGGAGGTCCACCACTGGGGCCAGGACATTAGAAGCCCTCCCACCGTTGCCTCCCCCAAGCACCAAGAAGACAGAGCATCACTTGCCCCATACTGAGAGTTCCTATCTATGCCTTGTGGCTAATAGCCACTGGACCTCTGCTCCATATGCTTATCTAATTCCCTTTTGAAGCCGTCCATGCTTGTAGCCGCCACCACTTCCTGTGGCAGTGAATATCACCAACGAGCAATATGGGAAGGAGAGAAAAGTCACTTGGGAACTCTGTACTGGCCAGGGAAGAATCCGAGCTATAGCTGCAGCAGCTTATTGCATCGGGCCAGCCATTTTGAGACCCTTGGATTCCCAGTTTTTCTCCCTTTCCCAAAACACTAGAACTCAAGGGCATCCAACAAAGCTGATGGGCAATAGGTTCGGGACAGACAAAAGGATGTAGTGATGGCCACGGGAATAAACAGCTTTCAAAGGGGATTAGATAGATTAATGGAGGATAAGTCTGTCAGTGGCTATTCGACAAGGTGGCTGAGGGGAACCTCCACATTCAGAGGCCCTAATCCTCTGAATCCCAGAGCCAGAAGGCAACATCAGGGGAAGGCCTCGGCCTCTGTGCCCTGTTCTTGGCACTCCAGAGGAACTGGTTGGCCACTGTGTGAGACACGATGCTGGACTAGATGGACCACTGGTCTGATCCAGCAGGACTCTTCTTAGGTTCTTATGAAGGCCTCGGCCTCTATGCCCTCTTCTTGGCCCTCCAGAGGACCTGGTTGGCCACTGTGTGAGACAGGATGCTGGACTAGATGGACCACTGGTCTGATCCAGCAGGACTCTTCTTAGGTTCTTAGGTTCAGTTCCAGCAAACTGTCCATAACATTCAGATACTGGCTCGAATGACCTACCGTGTGATAGCTGAGCTCCATCTGTTAAGTATTTCGTAACATCATTGTCCATAGAGAGGTCCACACACCACAGGGGCACTATTTCTAGGGTGATTGTAGGAATGCGTAGCCCAGAATTGACAAATATGCACCTGATTAAACACTGGAGAGGGGCCATGGCTCTGGTAGAGTCTCTCCTTGGCATGCAGAAGGTCCCAGGTTCAGTCCCCAGCATCTCCAGTTAAAGCCAGTTTGGCGTAGTGGTTAAGTGTGCGGACTCTAATCTGGGAGAACTGGGCTTGATTCCCCCACTCCTCCACTTGCACCTGCTGATGTGACCTTGGGTCAGTCACAAGCTCTGG